>NW_027439099.1:0-72546 GCF_033958435.1 Carettochelys insculpta
GACAGGCCCTGCCCCGGGCCAGGGGGGAGCCAGCGCCCTACCGGAGACGTTCCCCGCCCGAGTGGACAGGCCCTGCCCCATTCCCTGCCCCGGGCCAGGGGGAGCCAGTGCCCCTACCGGAGACGTTCCCCGCCCCGAGTGGACAGGCCCTGCCCCCCCCGCAGGGCCTGGACCCCCCAGCAGTCTCTCTGCGCTCACCCTGTACGTTCATGTGCATCATCACCAGGGGCTCGACGGTCTGGTGGGAGATGCGGATGACGCGGGGGTGGCCGGTCCTGCGCGCCTGGCGCCTGCGTGGGGGGCCGGCTGGCTCTCCGGGCCCCGGCCTGCCTCCCCGGGGCTGGCAGCTCCCGAGGGGGGCGGGGCGGCCGGCTGGGTGGTGGCAGGGCCCTCGGAAGCCGGCTGGGAGGGGCGGGCACCGTTTCCCGTCATGGTCACGGTGGTGCCCACGTTGATCTGGGGGCAGACGACAAGTTAGACCCCAGCCCTGATAACACCCCCCCCGCCCCACAGCCGTCCCCCGCTCCCTGGAGCTGCCCCCGCCCCCGCCCCAGACCCGATAACCTTCCCCGCCCCCCCCGCACCAGCTGCCCTTCGCTCCCTGGAGCTGCCCCCGGCCCGGCCCCGGCCCCACTCACCTGGATGGGAATGGCCGCCTGCTGCAGCACCATGGGGGGGCGTCGTAGTGGGACATGGGCCGGACCACGTGGAGGTGGCGGGGGGCACTACTGGACAGGTTGCAGCGCAGGTCGGACAGCGCCACGAAGGTGTTGCCCAGCAGCCGCAAGAACTCCCCCACCAGGTTGATGATGCGCTGGTCCTCCTCCCGGCCCGCCGTCTGCCAACGCAGGGAGCAGGGTCAGCTCCCAGTGCCCCTTCTCCGGAGCTGTGGTACAGCCCGACTCTCCCCGCCCCATCCGTGGTATGGCCCAGATCCCCCCCCAGCCATCCATGGCACAAGCCAGCTCAGGTGGGGCCCTAAACTCCACCCTCCCCACCGGAGAACCAACACAATCCCTGCGCCCTTCCATGGTCTGACCCGCAGCACTCTCACCCCCCTACTCCCACACGTGGGCTGCTCCAGTGCCCCCCACTGGAACACCCCGCTGCAGGAACCTGGACCGGCCCAAAGATTAGAACCGACCCTGGGGCAGGGGAGCTTTGGACTGCGCCACTGGGTGGTGGGGCGGGGGGGGGGGGAATCTGGCTTATCCCATTCTCACCCAGAAGGGGGGGCTGCTTGGAATGCTCCCCATTCTTGCGGGAGGGGGAAAAAATACGACCACACCCCACTTCTCAAGATCCAGCAGTACGTTCAAGAACATCCAATCCGTGGGGGTGGGTGGACTGGACCACCTTACCCTCACAGGACGGGGGGCATTAACAACCTCCTGTTCTGACTGGGGTGGAGATTTGCCCAACACCCACTCTCCCCCCGCTGGGGCGGTTGTTCGGAACGTACCATCCA
Source organism: Carettochelys insculpta (assembly GCF_033958435.1). NCBI lineage: Eukaryota > Metazoa > Chordata > Testudines > Carettochelyidae > Carettochelys > Carettochelys insculpta. The sequence goes on from NW_027439099.1 coordinate 1,469, forward strand.
GACGGGAGAAGATTTAGACCGTACCGCTGTGGCAGGATGGGGGAGTACTCGGAACGTTCCATTTTGGGGAGGGGGGGGGCGGGAATGGCAGGGCAGTCAGAACACCCCCTTCTCCCTGGCATGGGGGGTGGGGCGGCCTGTCCCATTCCCACTGTTGGGGGCGGGGGGGTGAGCTGCTCTCACGTTGTTGTTGTAGTCGTGGTGCCGGCCGTGGCCAGGATGTCCTGGTACCGCTGCAGGAAGGGCTGCAGCTGCTCCTCCGTCCTGCGCAGTTCCAGCAGCACCTCCGCATACTCGGCTGGCGCCGGGTGGCTGCAGGGAGACCAGGAACAGGCGGCTCAGTGGGCACCGGGGCGCCGAGCCCCCCCTCACCCACTAGCCCCGTCCTTACTTGGGGGCCCCTTCGGCGGCGGGGGGGCAGCTCTGCCCAGGCTGGGGCGTCTCCTCGCCGGGGGCAGCTGGGGACTCCGAATCAGCCGCCTCCATGGGCTCCCGCTGGCCGGGGCTGGTGGAGGGCAGCGGCTCGTCAGGGGCCGGGGGGGCATTCTCTGCTGGGGGCTGAGGCTGCCCATTGGTACGACCCTGCAGAGAAACAGGGGGTCAGAGCCTGGGACTCCCGGTTCCCCCCACCACCCTACAGCCACAGCACTCACCTCCAGCCGGCCCCAGGATGCCTTGCATGTCTCGGAGCATGTGCTGGGCCATCACCAACCGGACACGGGGCTCACTCTGGAACAACAAGCACAGCAGCCGGGGTCAGCACTCACTGGACACAGCCTAGCACTAACCCTGCACCAGGGTACCCCTGGGCCCAGCCAGGCCAGGAAGTCCGGACCAGAACTGGGCGTCCAGCCAGGCTGCAGCCCAATGCCCCTCAGGCCTAACCACACTGGGGCCCACTGACCCCAGATTAGAGCCCATGGGCCCATCCAGCCCAGAACCCTGGTCCAGACCCCCGGGCCCATCCAGCTTGAGACCCACCACCCCCCACACCAGCCCAGAATCCCTATCTCCTGGATGAGACCCATGGGCCTGGCCTGCCCAGCAATCTCCCTCACACACACACTCTCCACAAGACCCATGAACTAGCCAGCACGGTCATGCTAGGATTAACCCCCTGAGCTCTTTCCTGCCTTCTTCAGCCCCAGCTTCCCGGCTGAGTTCTGACCCCAAAGCCCATGGCCTGCCATGCCCACCTGCCCGCAGTACCTGAACAGGCGCCTGCTCCATATTAATATGAACATCCACAGAAGATCCATCCATCTTAGGGGGAGAAGGGAGGGGACGGGAGCGATGGACGGAGAGAGAGGGGGAACCGGAAGGAGACAGCAGGAAAGGAAAAGAAACAGGAAAGAGAAAAATAAATAAGAGCAAAGAAAGGGGGAGGTGGAGAGAGATTTGCAGCTGCGTCACCACTCACTAGAGCCCTCGTGCCCTCCCCCAGCCAGGAGAGAACCCAGGAGTCCTGGCTCCCAGTCCATCCCCAGCTCTGCTATAATCACGAGCCTTCGCTCCCCTCCTGGAGCCAGGGACAAAAGCCAAGACTGATCTCGCACCCAGCACTGAACCAGGCAGAGAACAAACTGCCAGAAGAGAGCGAGCCTGCAGGAACCCCCCTAGAGCGGTGCAGTGAGACACGGGGGCCAGCGCTGGCTGCCAGGGGAGAGGCCCTCAGCCGAGGTGCCGGGCCTCCTCTGGCGGGAACTCACCTGGGAGGGCGGCTGCGGCTCCATGAGGCTGACCGGCAGGTTGAAGGTCCCCACCATGACGTAGCTGTTGGCGTTTCGGTCGTGGACGGTGGGCACCGCCTCCCGGCCCCCGATGCCATTGTGAGAGGCTGAGGCTGAGCTAGATCCAGAGGGACCCCCTGAGGGAGACTGTGCTTGGGGTGGGGCACGTTCCACCAAGTGATCACCTTGCCCCCAACATCTGACCGAAGAGACAGAAAGGGTGAAACCAGAACCTCAAGCCTCCGAGATCCACCTGTCCCTGCAGCACCTAATTCCTGACATGAAGCCCTGGCGGCGCCCCCTCACTCCTCACGCACAGCCCCTAACCCCCCAGCCCTGCCAGCACCCCTCACTCCTGCCCCCCCAGCCCTGCCCGGCGCCCCCTCACTCCTCACCCGCAGACCCTACCCCCCCAGCGCTGCCGGCGCCCCTCACTCCTGCCCCCCCCCCCCCAAGACCTGCCAGCACCCCTCACACATCCTGACCCACAGCCCCTACCCCCCCAGCCCTGCCGGCGCCCCTCACTCCTGACCCGCAGCCCCTACCCCCCAGCCCTGCCGGCGCCCCCTCACTCCCAACATGAAGCCTCTGCCTCCCAGATCTGCCAGCACCCCTTGGTCCCCAACGCGAAGTCCCCACACTCACTATATTCCTTAAGCTTTTTGTCATCCTGCAAGACTCGCCCCTGGTAGATCAGCCGCTGCTTCTCCGCAGGAATATTTACCGAGCTGCAATGTGCTCCTTGAACTCCTTCACCGTAACCTGCCAGGATCAAACCAGCGCCCAGGCCCTTCAGTGCCAGCCCCACACCAGGGCACCACCCTGCATAGTGAGATGCAGCCGTTCCGGGATGGGAGATCTGATCACTGGGGGCCCCTCCCTTGCCCAGCATGGACGTTGAGGGTGGGTTTGGTGCAAGGGCTAGTGATTCACAGACCCCTCACCAAAGCCTGGGATGCAGCTGCCTCTGGGGCAAAGCGGAAAGAGCTGCTCAACAGCCAAGGCAGACTGTTTCTTAGTACCCGGCCACGCTGGGCCCATACCCCACAGGAAACACCCCAGCCAGCGTCCCCCACCGGCTCCCCACCTCCGCCTCCACAGTGAAGCTCCGGGTCTGGGAGTCGATGGGTCTTCACCATCACATCGAGGTTCTCCGCCTCTGCCATGGTGCTGGGGCAGCTCTGGCACCTGGCTCCTGTCGTGAGAGATTCAGTCACAGGCAGATCCCTCTTCGCCCCGGGTCAGCGGCCCATGGGTGGCCCCAAGGTGCTGGCCGCCTCTTCCCACGAACCTTACACCTGCCCCCTCCCCCCATCCCCATTGTTACACCCGCCCCCTCCTTCCTCCCCCCATCCCCATTGTTACAACCCGCTCCCCTCTTCCTCCCCCCATCCCATTGTTACACCCGCCCCCTCCTTCCTCCCCCCATCCCATTGTTACACTCCGCCCCCTCCTTCCTCCCCCATCCCCATTGTTACAACCCGCTCCCCTCTTCCTCCCCCATCCCCATTGTTACAACCCGCTCCCCTCTTCCTCCCCCCATCCCCATTGTTACACCCGCCCCCTCCTTCCTCCCCCCATCCCCATTGTTACACCCGCCCCCTCCTCTTCCTCCCCCCATCCCCATTGTACAACCCGCTCCCCTCTTCCTCCCCCATCCCCATTATTACACCCGCTCCCCTCTTCCTCCCCCATCCCCATTATTACACCCGCTCCCCTCTTCCTCCCCACCATCCCCATTGTTACACCCGCTCCCCTCTTCCTCCCCCATCCCCATTGTTACACCCGCCCCCTCCTTCCTCCCCCCATCCCCATTATTACACCCGCTCCCCTCTTCCTCCCCCATCCCCATTGTTACACCCGCCCCCCTCCTTCCTCCCCCCATCCCCATTGTTACACCCGCCCCCCTCCTCCCTCCATCCCCCCCATCCATTATTACACCCGCTCCCCTCTTCCTCCCCCATCCCCATTATTACACCTGCCCCTCCCCCCCATCCCCATTGTTACACCCGCCCCCTTCCTTCCTCCCCCCATCCCTATTGTTACACCCGCCCCTCTTCCTCCCCCCCATTGTTACACCCGCCCCCCTCCCCTCTCCCCATCCCCATTGTTACACCTGCTCCCTCCCTCCCTCCTCATCCCACCTTATTACTACAGCCCCCCCCCATTATTGCACCCCAACTCCTCAAGCTCCCACTTCCGTCAGGGCCACGTCACTTCCCGTCCGGCGGCCCACTTCCGGTCAAAAGCCCAAGTCGCAAGAAGCCTACTTCCGATACTCGCAAGCCGCTTCCGGTGCCCCGTCGGGAGACGCTGCCGGTGGCCCGGGCGGGGCGGGGTGGAGCGGCCGCAGGACCCGGCGTCTCCTCGGAGCGGCTCCTGCTCCGGCCGGCTCCCCCCCTCGCCGCTTTTCTCGACTGCGCATGCGCTGGACCCTCCCTCCCCCGCCACCGTCGTACGCCGGGTCCTTCTCCCCTGCTCGCGAGCCTCCGGCTGTCCGACTGGTGCCTGACTCCATGTCCGATCACGTCCACCGGCTCGCTCTCTCCCGCCCCCTCTTTCCTTCACCTCTCCCCGGCGTTTAGACCCGGGACCATTAGGTCTGCGATGGCCGGACCACCGGGAGGTCTAAGAGCTTGAAAATTTTGTTCAGAGCTCCTCCGGGGCTACCATGCCTGCCCACGGCGGGGCCTCGCTCTGCCGCACCTGCGCACTACAGCTTTTTCTACCATCTTTCTTCGGGGCTAGTCCTTTCGGTGCGGCAACCATCTTGGAATTCGAAGCCAAAGCGCGGCCATTTTTATTATGGGCACCCGCCGGTTACTATAGCTACCTTCACGCCATATTTGTGTTGGGCAAATTGTCCTCCATTTTGGCAGCCATGTTTTAAGGTCTCTTGATAGGCTGATTTCCCACCACCACCACCCCCCGCGCCGCCATCTTTGTTATGGGCAGGGAGTTTGTACAGGGAATGTTAGTCCGTTATTGTAGGGTCGCCCAAAAGCCCTGGGAACTTGCGCCCCTGTTTGCGTTACTGTAAGGTTTCCTCGCAACATGAGGGGTCCCACACGTGTTTATGTTATTGTAGGGCCTACAAAAACCATGAGCATAGCTAACCCCGCATTGTGTTATTGTAAGGTCTCCCCAGAATGCCAGCGGTCCCAGGCATGTTGCACGTTACTGTAGGGCCCTACCAAAAACACTGATCACGACCGCGTTTATTCGCAGACACTGCCGCCAGTTTATCATTGGAGGTTCTCACCTGAGCTGCCAGGTTTCCCGCCAGCTCCCCCACACAAAACCGTTATTGTAGGGTCTCCTGAAGGCCCCTCCCCCTCTGCCCTGTTTACTGCAGGGGTCCCAGCTCAGGGCCCCCCCCCCCCAAGCGCTGGACTCTGTCCCTGGGCGAGTTACCGATTAACGAGGGAGGGGCAGAGGGCAGAGGTGAGCTGGCCGGAGGCCCCAGGGACTGGCCACCCAGAGCCTGCCCCCGGCAGCCATGCTCCAGCGCACCTGGTCCTACCTGCTCTACCTGTACGGGGCCCTGATCGGCGCCCCTGAGCCCATGCGCCCCCCCAGAGCCCCTGCTGCTCAGCGGGCTGGACCGCCGCCAGGTAGCCAGAACCGGGGAGCCCCAGGCGGGGGATGGGCTGGGAGAGGCGGCCCCATAGATGGGGTTCCCCGGGGACAGTGGGGGGGGGTCTCTCCAGCACCCTCACCCCCCGCAGTTCCCCCGACAGTACCTGGGCACCTGGCACTTCATCGCAGCTGCCGCTGGGCACCCCCCGGCGCCCCTGCAGACCTTCGCCAGCACCGACAGCGCCGTCTTCCCACATGGGCAGGGCCCCCCCGCCCCAGCGACTGCCCCTCCCGCGCCGCCCTGCGCCTGTGAGTAGGGCCCAGCCTGGCGCTGGCCCACCCTGGGGGGAGATCCAAAGGACCGTGCTCCCCGAGGGGGCCCCCCACCAGGCAGAGCCCCCCCACATTGGGCCCCACCCAATGCTGGGCAGCTGGGGGTGCTGGACATGGGGTGTGGGGCACATGCAGGGGGTGCTGGGCTGGTCAGACAGAGCCAGGTCCCTCCCCGCCATTTGTCCAGGGCCCAGCCGCCCCCACTGCCCCCACCCCCCCAGGTCAACCCCCAAATCTCCCTCCCTCACCCAGGAAATCCGGGGGCTGCCTGGACAGGTCATGGGTTTACCTGCTTCACGAGGGGAACACGCACCTGGCCACAGAAGGTAAGTTATTCCCCCGCATTGGCCCCCCCAGCCCTGCCGGTGCCCCCTCGCTCCCGCCCCGCAGCCCCCAGCGCTCTCTCTCCCATCGCAGGCCGGCCAGGGATGAGAACTAAGCTGTTCTCCAGCCAGTGCCCAGATGCCATCATTGTCCAGGAAAGCGACAGAGACTATCAAAGACTCCTGCTGTACTGTGAGTGGGTCCCGGACGCTGGGGTTCCCCCCCGGCACTGGGAGGGCAGTGGGGTGCAGTGGTGAGAGCAGGGGATTTGGGGCTCTTTCCCAGCACTGGGAGGGCAGTGGGATTAGGGTTCGCCCCTGCACTTTGAGGGCGGTGGGGTGCAGTGGGTAGAGCAGGGGATTGGGGTTCTCCCCAAGCACTGGGGTGCAGTGGTTACAGCAGGGGTATTGGGGGTCTTCCCCAGCACTGGGGGGCAGTGGGGTGCAGTGGTTAGAGCAGGGGGATCGGGGTTCTCCCCCGGCTCTGAGGTGTCCTCTCCCCCCCGCAGCCCGCACCCCCAACCCAGCAGAGGGGTGCATAGAGGATTTCAAGGACCGAGCCTACTGCCTGGACATGGAGGAATTGCTGCTGGTCCCTCGCCGCCAAGGTAACCCCGACTTTGTGGGGGGCAGGCAGATAACAGTGTGGAGGAGGGATTGGGGGCTCAGGCAGGTGTTGGGGAGACAGGTGGATCTGGGGGCCAGGAAGAGGCCAGGGTGAGCAGGACACTGGGGGTCACTGAGGCACAACCCCCCCGAAATCTCTCCTCTCCTTGTCCCCCCCAGAGACTTGCCAGCTCCAAGGCTCCTGAGCGACCTGCTGCCAGGTGAGATCTCCCCTCCCCACCCGGCCCAGGCACCCGCACCCCTGCCCTGGCTCCAGCGCCTGGCCTCAGCCCCACTGTCGGGGGGCAGACCCACTCGGGGTTGCCCCAGCACCGGGGGCTCCAGGGCCGAGGCGACAGGCTCAGCCGCTTTTCCATCTCAGCTCTCTTTGTCTCTTTCCTTCCTCCCCTCTGCCAGCCCCCAGCTGCCGGAGCGTGTCCCTGGGCGCCGCCCCCCAGGACTGGCTGATCCTTCGCCTGAGGGAACAAAGCGCGTTAGCGCAGAGCCTGCAAATAAATCCTGAGCCTGCATGCACCACTGCGTGCCCCAGTGCCTGGCTGAGGGGCTCCACCAGGGCTGGGGGGCCAGGGGCTGTGGGGCAGGAGTGAGGGGCACTGGCAGGGCTGGGGGGGCCAGGGGCTGTGGGACGGGAGTGAGGGGCAGATCCATCCTGAAAGGAAACCTCGTCCCCCTGTACCTGTGGGATGCTCTGGTCTCCCTGGGGCAGAGCCGGCCACCACGCTGCACAGGGCCTGATGCGCTGTGGGGGGCTCGGCCGGACCCCCCAGGCCCTGGCAGGAAAACCACTGCAGGCGGCTGCTCGGGGCATCTCAATGCTTCCCTTTTATTTCAGTAAAATGGGTTCTGGCACTGGGCCCCACCTGGCCTGGGCCTCTGACCCGCGTTCACAGACTCCCCTGGCTCAGCCAGGCCCGGCCCAGCTCCCCTGCCCACAGAACCCCTCCGGGACCCCCCACGTGCTGCTCGCCCCCCCGGGACTGACGGACACCCGAGGCCGAGCTTGGACAGACAACCTGGGCAGATTCGGTGCAAGCCGTACAGCTCACTTCCCCTTACAACGCTGTTCTCAATCGGACGCGTTCCAGGTGGTGGCATGCTGGAGGGGGGCTTGAGGTGGTTCTGGATTGTGCCCTCCAGAGCGTGTCCTGGGCCGCCGGGGATTTCTGGAGCGGCGTACGCAGCAGAGAGGGAGAGCCTGAGGGGCTTCTAGAGCCCAGCGGGTCCATTCTCACTCGTGCAGCCGACACCCGGCTGGCTCTGGCGCCCAGCAAAGAGGGCGCGTGGGGTTGCTCTAGATTCCCATGAGGGCTTCTTCTGGAGCAGCTTTGGGAAAGGAGGGGGCCCAGGCGCCTGGTGGAGGCCCATCGCAGCCCATCGCCGAGCTGCCTTCCGGAGCGGTTCTAGATCACGCCAGCAGAGCCTCAATGGTGCCATGGCCTGTCCCGCAGTTCGGATCACGGCTGGGGCATCGCACCTGGGCTGTTCTAGATCAGGGTGGTCTCCGGGTGCCAGGTCATTCCCCACCTGAGTCGCATTTCTAGAGCGGGAACCTGCTGAGATGGCCCCAGCTCGGGGCGGGGGGGGGGGCTCTAGACCTCCCCCTCCGCTGTCAGACTGATGCCCCGGGGGTCCCAAGGAAGGGGGTTATTGCTATGGTGACACCCCCAGTGCTCCCTGACACCCCACATCCCCCCACATTTCTGCTGCCCGTACCGCCCGCTCCACTGCACCCCTCCCTGGCCTCTTGACCCCCCCAACTACCCCTCCGACCCAATGCTGCTTCCCCACCACCGCCCTGCCGATTGGTTCCTTCCCCCTAGTGGTTCTGCGCCCGCCCCCCACGTGCCAGGGGGCGGAGTCTGGTCTGTGCACAGACAGGTGGGGTGAAGCTTGTACCTGTGCACGTGGGCGGGAGCGAGGCGGTCATGCCGTCCGCTCTGGCTCCGCCCCCGCCGCCGGGGTCCGTGCCCCCTGGGCTGTCCCCGCTCCCGGCCACGGCCGCGGCCGCAGCCTCCTCCTCGGCGGCCCGCAGGCTGACGCACAGCACCAGGCCCTGCAGGGCGCCGTACAGGCAGGCGAACTGCAGCAGGTACTCGTGCACCAGCCAGAGGGCCAGGTGCAGGCCGTAGGCGGCCACCAGGAAGGTGGCCAGGCCGTGCAGCCAGACCTTGAGGGGCCCCCGCAGCCCCCGCCACGTCCAGCAGCAGGCGGAAGGCCGGCGTGCAGGCGCACAGCAGCGCCACCGCGCACAGGTCGAAGAGGTGCCGGGCCAAGTTGAAAGCAGATCTCAAAGTGCTCCGGGACGTCGGCCGGGGGGCTCCTGGGCCGGCCCCTCCCCCGGGGACCCGCCACAGGCTGGGGATCAGCCCTGCGCCCGGCTCCCCCCCACCCCCGTTCCAGCAGGGCCAGCAGGCGCTGGGCGCCCCACCACGATGGGGCCTCGGGGGGGTTCGCCAGCGGCTCGCCCGCCGGGCCGGCCTCGCGTCTCCGCCAGCGCAGCTGGGACAGCCAGGCCCCGGGCTCTGTTCAGGGTCATGGTGGGAAAGGCAAGCGCTGAGCCCAGAGCCAATCTGCGCCGGGAGGTAGTGGGGCTGCAGGGAGATGGGCTCAGACCTGGGCACGACCAGCCGGCTCCCAGCTGCTCTCCCCGCCGCCCCTCCAACGCTGCGCCCCAGAGCCAGCCGCCTCGATTGGCGCTCTCAGGGATCCCTCCCCCCGAGATGGCCAGGAACTGCCCCCCATGGTATTGTCCGTCCCGTCGCCGGCTGCTGGTCCCCCGAGGTCGAAATCTCCGCGAGTGTCACTTCCTCGCTCGTGGGTGCTGGGCAGGGGGTCCTGGCCCCCGCAGGCGGAGCCCCTCAGCCAATCCCGACGTGCGGTGTCACAGCTCGGGGCGTCCCCCGGCAGCAGCACGAGCTGAACCCCCGACACATCCCTTCCACTGCCCCACACAAATCCGGGCTGATTTCAGCCCCACCGGCTTCTCTGGTGTGAGTTTGGGGTCACCCCACAAACAGGGCTCCGTGTGAATGTCGCTCCCCTGGCTCAGTCACACCAAAACGCTGCTCCCCCAGACACAATCCAGCCGGCGGGGCAAAACGCCAAGCCCTGGGTTAACCCCGATCTTCGCCACTTTCCGTCCTCGGGTTCCAGGGGCCAGGACCCCCCCCCGAGCTCCAGATCCCGCCACAGATGCCGCAGTGGAGTGGTCCCGTCTCACGCCCCCGGGGCCAGGACACCCCAAGATCTACGTCTCCCTGAAACAGACAAACACTTGTCAGGAAGACGAAGACATCCCCTTTGTGATAGCTCCCCTCTCCTCCCAGCTGGGATGGGAGCCCCCGAACACTGACCCCTGGGAACAGCCAGTGTCCCAGAGCAGCTCGCAGCGGGGGGGGCGCCCTGAGATTATTGCCCTGTCTGTGAACTGTAAAATCCTTCTGCACTTTGGATTTCTGGGCTCAGGACCTCCAGGCGTCACCCCCTCTGCACCTACACCCCAAAATCCAGGGAGCCTCGCCAGCCTGGGGCACCCTGTGTAACAGGTCCCCAGTTCAGTCCCCTGAAATGGCCAACTCTCTTTCAGGGGGTCCCCAAGCCTGGCCCCTTCTCCTGCCCCGCTGCCACCGGGCACCACTCCCCGAAACCTGGGCCAGGTGAGTGCCCCCAGAGGGCCAGGGAGGGTACCCCAAAAAGTGCAGCGCACCCTGAAAACGCCAGCTCGTCCATTCCGCCCGCGGAGAGGAGCTCGCGGGGGTCCCCCATGCCGCCAGCGCACCCCAAAACAGCCCAGGGAACCCCAACAGCAAACCACCCAGTCCCCCCCCGTGTTCTTTCGCACGCGCCCCCCGCCACACTGTGGCCCCCCAAAAGCTCTGCCCCCCAAACGCTCACCCCGTCCAGCTCTGCTGCTGGCTGCGCTCCCCGGGGAGGCGGCTGCTCCGTGCGGCCCGCGGGGGGCTGGGTGCGGGCACCCCTGCGTGCGGAGAGCCGGGAGCGTGGCACGGCCCGAGACGGGAAAAATCCCGCAGCTTGGGTCGGCTTTCAGGAAAGACGGGATCGGAGGCTGGGACCGCCCGGCGGGGAGGGGCCTCGGCGGGGCGGGGCTGCGGCCCGGACGCCTGGGTTCTCTCCCCCGCGCTGGGAGGGGGGAGGGGGTTAGAGGGAGCCAGGGCTCCTGGGCTCTCCCGGCGCTGGGAGGGCAGTGGGGCCTGGTGGTTAGAGCAGGGGGCGGGAGCCAGGACTCCTGGGTTCTCCCGGCGCTGGGAGGGCAGTGGGGGCTGGTGGTTAGAGCAGGGGCCGGGAGCCAGGACTCCTGGGTTCTCCCGGCGCTGGGAGGGCAGTGGGGGCTGGTGGTTAGAGCAGGGGCCGGGAGCCAGGACTCCTGGGTTCTCCCGGCGCTGGAAGGGCAGTGGGGGCTGGTGGTCGGAGCAGGGGCTGGGAGCCAGGACTCCTGGGTTCTCCCCGGCGCTGGGAGGGCAGTGGGGGGCTGGTGGTTAGGGCAGGGGGTGGGAGCCAGGACTCCTGGGTTCTCCCCAGCTATGGGAGGGCAGTGGGGGCTGGTGGGTTAGGGCAGGGGGTGGGAGCCAGGACTCCTGGGTTCTCCCCAGCGCTGGGAGGGCAGTGGGGGCTGGTGGTTAGGGCAGGGGGTGGGAGCCAGGACTCCTGGGTTCTCCCCAGCTATGGGAGGGCAGTGGGGGCTGGTGGTTAGGGCAGTGGGTGGGAGCCAGGATTCCTGGGTTCTCCCCAGCGCTGGGCCAGACTTTTCTACAACAACAGATGTGCGGCAAGTCTGAGACGCTGAGGTTCTGTGCCAGGTTCTGTGCCCACAACAAAAATGGTGGAGGCGGGTGAGGCTGTGCCGTTAGGTATAAGGGAGAGAAGCGCCCCCTGTGACCACATCCAACATGGCCACCTCGCTGGCTTCACCCAATAGACGTCCACAGATATGGCCCTAAAGAAAGATGGCGGAATGACCCCCCCCCCACACCCCCACCCCGGGGGGAGGTCTCTGCGGCCCATCTTAAAGATGGCGGTGCCCTATGACTTCGGTCTCATTTTGAAGAGGTGCCCTTAGCAAGCATGGGCGCCCGCGCACTTCAATACGCGTGCGCAATAATGGGACCGCCCCTCCCCGCGTAGGTCCATGTTGGCTTAGGGCAGAGGGGGCCTGGCTGCAACGTCAACCCTCCTGCCGACATCTTTGTTGTGGGCGTCCCGGGCTGCTGCCCCCCAGGCCTGTCGTGGCCGCAGCGCCCCGCCGCCCCCCCCTTGCCACCCAGCAGGCGTCTCGCTCCTCCCGCCCTGTGTTTGCGGCCGCGTCGCAGGGCGGGGGGACGCCGCTCGGATCAGGCACCGATCAGGGCAGGCCCAGTCCACAGGACCCCTATAAAAGGAGCTGCCGCTGCCACATGCGTCTCTGTTCGCGCCGGGCGCCGCCATGTAATTTGGGTACCCGGACGCCTGGGTCCCTCCCGGCGGCGCGCGTGGAGCGGTGAGTCCCCTCCCCCGATGCTGCGCACTCCCGATCTGCAGCCCCCGGGGGGAGCCCGATCCCGGGGGGCTCTGATGTCACGTGGAAGGGCCGAGGGTGGCCCGGACGCCTGGGTTCCCGGGGGGGGGCAGGAGCCGCCGGACGCCTGGGTTCCCGGGGCGGAGGGGGGGGGGGGCAGGAGCCGGACGCCTGGGTTCCCGGGGCGGGGGGGGGGGGCAGGAGCCGCCGGACGCCTGGGTTCCCGGGGCGGGTGGGGGGGGGGCAGGGGCCGGACGCCTGGGTTCCGGGGGGGCGGGGGCAGGAGCCGGACGCCTGGGTTCCCGGAGCGGGGGGGGGGGGCAGGGGCCCGGACGCCTGGGTTCCCGGGGGGGCAGGGGCCGGACGCCTGGGTTCCCGGAGCGGGGGGGGGGGGGCAGGGGCCGGACGCCTGGGTTCCCGGAGCGGGGTGGGGGGCAGGGGCCGGACGCCTGGGTTCCCGGGGCGGAGGGGGGGGGGGCAGGGGCCGGACGCCTGGGTTCCCGGGGGCGGAGGGGGGGGGGCAGGGGCCGGACGCCTGGGTTCCCGGAGCGGGTGGGGGGGGGGGCAGGGGCCGGACGCCTGGGTTCCGGGGGGGGCGGGGGCAGGAGCCGGACGCCTGGGTTCCCGGAGCGGGGGGGGGGGGGGCAGGGGCCGGACGCCTGGGTTCCCGGGGGGGCAGGGGCCGGACGCCTGGGTTCCCGGAGCGGGGGGGGGGGGGCAGGGGCCGGACGCCTGGGTTCCCGGAGCGGGGTGGGGGCAGGGGCCGGGACGCCCTGGGTTCCCGGAGCGGGGGGGGGGGCAGGGGCCGGACGCCTGGGTTCCCGGGGGGGCAGGGGCCGGACGCCTGGGTTCCCGGAGCGGGGGGGGGGGGGCAGGGGCGGACGCCTGGGTTCCCGGAGCGGGGTGGGGGCAGGGGCCGGACGCCTGGGTTCCCGGGGCGGAGGGGGGGGGCAGGGGCCGGACGCCTGGGTTCCCGGAGCGGGGGGGGGGGGGGGGCAGGGGCCGGACGCCTGGGTTCCCGGAGCGGGGGGGGAGGGCAGGGGCCGGACGCCTGGGTTCCCGGAGCGGGGGGGGGGGGGGCAGGGGCCGGACGCCTGGGTTCCCCGGAGCGGGGGGGGGGGGGGCGGGGCAGGCCGACGCCTGGGTTCCCGGAGCGGGGGCAGGGGCCGGGACGCCTGGGTTCCCGGAGCGGGGGGGTGGGGGGGTGGGCAGGAGCCGCCGGACTCCTGGGTTCTCTGAGAAAGTGCAGCCCCCCCCGCACCCCCGGGCTGCCGCCGTGATGAGTTTGCAGACTAGAGGTCTCTGAGCCCCGTGATGAGCCTCGCAGCGCCCTGAGCGGCCGCCCCACAGCCGGGGCGGGGGCCGGACTCCTGGGTCCCACCCGGCGGTAAGGTCCGTGTTCCTTGCAGGCGGCCACGTGCGGAGGCGGCGCTGAGGCCCCTGCGGCGGCGGCTGGGTAAGTCCTGGGCCCGTCCCCGTCCCCCCCCATGTCCGCCGTGGGGCGGCTGGGCGAGTCCCCGTCCGGCCGCCCCCTTCCCCGGCGGGGCGGCTGCAAGGATGAGTTTGCAGACTAGAGTCTCTGAGAACTGTGACGAGCCTCGCAGCGCCCTGAGCGGCCGCCCCCCGCTTTCCGGACCCCGCCCCGTAGCCCCCCGACCCCCCCTGCAGCCCGGCCAGCGCGTGACCCTCTGACCGCCCCGGCACCACCGAGGGAGGTGGGGGGAGCCCCGGCGGGCCGGGCTCCGTCCCGCCCTAGTCCCGCGGCCAGTGAGCCCGGGCGTGTGCCGGGCGCGGTTCCCCCTGCGGCGAGGGAGGCCCTGGCTGCCCTCCTCCCCGCACCTGCCCCACTAAGTCCTGGGACCTCCTGGTCAGCCCCCCGGCCGTGGCCATTTACAGCACCAGGGAGGGACGGCGGGCGGGGGCCACCTGTGCCCCGTCTGCTATCCGGGCCCCCTCGCCGCCTTGGAGGCTGCTGTGCTCGGAGCTCCTCCGGCTCCCCCGCTTCGAACCTCTGACCTCCCCCCTCGGCTCTTTCCTTTCAGTGGCCCCATCTTAGCGGAGCCCCCTCCCTCGGTTCTCCAGTAGGAGCCCTGCGCCGGCCCCCCCAGGTGAGGCCAGTGCTGGGGCCCGGCTCCGGCGTGGCAGGTAAGGGGCCGGGCTGGGCTGGGTGGGGCCGCCCCGGGCGGGGAGCAGGGGGTGACGATTTGTTCCTCGACAGGAGTTCCCGGCCCCAGGCTGGAGTCACATGAAATAACCCCCCCTTATCTGACCCTGCTCCCCCTGGGGGGGGTGGGGGGGAGGGGAGCCAGGCCCCTCCTCACTCCCTGTCTGCCTTGGTAGGTGCCGGACACCCACCTGCCCATGGAGCTTCCTGCAGCGCAGGTGAGTTGAGGTGGGGGGGGGGGCAGGCGGCTGCTGTGATGAATTTGCCTGACTAGAGTCTCTGAGTCCTGCGCTGAGTGGCAGCCCCCCCGTCTCCCCGCCCTGCGCTGAGCGGCTGGTTTTACCGGGTATTGAGCCTCCCAGCGCCCCCATCACAGCCCCCCGTCTCCCCGCCCTGCGCTGAGCGGCTGGTTTTACCCGGTATTGAGCCTCCCAGCGCCCCCATCACAGCCCCCCGTCTCCCCGCCCTGCGCTGAGCGGCTGGTTTTACCCGGTATTGAGCCTCCCAGCGCCCCCATCACAGCCCCCCGTCTCCCCGCCCTGCGCTGAGCGGCTGGTTTTACCGGGTATTGAGCCTCCCAGCGCCCCCATCACAGCCCCCCGTCTCCCCGCCCTGCACTGAGCGGCTGGTTTTACCGGGTGTTGAGCCTCCCAGCGCCCCCATCACAGCCCCGTCTCCCCGCCCTGCGCTGAGCGGCTGGTTTTACCGGGTATTGAGCCTCCCAGCGCCCCCATCACAGCCCCCCGTCTCCCCGCCCTGCGCTGAGCGGCTGGTTTTACCGGGTAGTGAGCCTCCCAGCGCCCCCATCACAGCCCCGTCTCCCCGCCCTGCACTGAGCGGCTGGTTTTACCGGGTATTGAGCCTCCCAGCGCCCCCATCACAGCCCCGTCTCCCCGCCCTGCACTGAGCGGCTGGTTTTACCGGGTGTTGAGCCTCCCAGCGCCCCCAGGGCAGCCCCCCGTCTCCCCGCCCTGCACTGAGCGGCTGGTTTTACCGGGTATTGAGCCTCCCAGCGCCCCCATCACAGCCCCCCGTCTCCCCGCCCTGCGCTGAGCGGCTGGTTTTACCGGGTATTGAGCCTCCCAGCGCCCCCATCACAGCCCCCCCGTCTCCCCGCCCTGCACTGAGCGGCTGGTTTTACCGGGTATTGAGCCTCCCAGCGCCCCCATCACAGCCCCCCCGTCTCCCCGCCCTGCGCTGAGCGGCTGGTTTTACCGGGTATTGAGCCTCCCAGCGCCCCCATCACAGCCCCCCCGTCTCCCCGCCCTGCGCTGAGCAGCTGGTTTTACCGGGTATTGAGCCTCCCAGCGCCCCCATCACAGCCCCCCCGTCTCCCCGCCCTGCGCTGAGTGGCTGGTTTTACCGGGTATTGAGCCTCCCAGCACCCCCATCACAGCCCCCCGTCTCCCCGCCCTGCGCTGAGCAGCTGGTTTTAGCGGCTGTTGAGCCCCCCAAGGGCAGCCCCCCGTCTCTGCACCCTGCACTGAGTGGCTGGTTTTACCGGGTACTGAGCCTCCCAGTGCCCCCATCACAGCCCCCCATCTTCCCGGCCTGCACTGAGCAGCTGGTTTTACCAGGTATTGAGCCTCCCAGTGCCCCCCACGGCAGGTCCCCGCCCTGCGCTGAGTGGCTGGTTTTACCGGGTATTGAGCCTCCCAGTGCCCCCCACGGCAGGTCCCCGCCCTGCGCTGAGTGGCTGGTTTTACCGGGTATTGAGCCTCCCAGTGCCCCCCATCACAGCCCTGTCTCCCCGCCCTGCGCTGAGCAGCTGGTTTTACCGGGTGTTGAGCCTCTCAGTGCCCCCCATGGCAGCCCCCCCGTCTCCCCACCCTGCACTGAGCGGCTGGTTTTACCGGGTGTTGAGCCTCCCAGCGCCCCCATCACAGCCCCCCCGTCTCCCCGCCCTGCACTGAGCTGCTGGTTTTACCGGGTATTGAGCCTCCCAGCCCCCCCGTCTCCCCGCCCTGCACTGAGCTGCTGGTTTTACTGGGTATTGAGCCTCCCAGCGCCCCCATCACAGCCCCGTCTCCCCGCCCTGCGCTGAGCAGCTGGTTTTAGCGGCTGTTGAGCCCCCCAAGGGCAGCCCCCCGTCTCTGCACCCTGCACTGAGCGGCTGGTTTTACCGGGTGCTGAGCCTCCCAGTGCCCCCATCACAGCCCCCCATCTTCCCGCCCTGCACTGAGCAGCTGGTTTTACCAGGTATTGAGCCTCCCAGTGCCCCCCACGGCAGGTCCCCGCCCTGCGCTGAGTGATGGGTTTTACCGGGTATTGAGCCTCCCAGCGCCCCCATCACAGCCCCGTCTCCCCGCCCTGCGCTGAGCAGCTGGTTTTACCGGGTGTTGAGCCTCTCAGTGCCCCCCATGGCAGCCCCCCCGTCTCCCCACCCTGCACTGAGCGGCTGGTTTTACCGGGTATTGAGCCTCCCAGCGCCCCCCATGGCAGCCCCCCGTCTCCCCGCCCTGCACTGAGCTGCTGGTTTTACCGGGTGTTGAGCCTCCCAGTGCCCCCATCACAACCCCGTCTCCCCGCCCTGCACTGAGCGGCTGGTTTTACCGGGTATTGAGCCTCCCAGCGGCCCCCACGGCAGGTCCCCGCCCTGCACTGAGCGGCTGGTTTTACCGGGTATTGAGCCTCCCAGTGGCCCCCACGGCAGGTCCCCGCCCTGCACTGAGTGGCTGGTTTTACCGGGTATTGAGCCTCCCAGCGGCCCCCATGGCAGGTCCCCGCCCTGCGCTAAGTGACAGGTTTTACCGGGTATTGAGCCTCCCAGTGGCCCCCACGGCAGGTCCCCGCCCTGTGCTGAGTGACAGGTTTTACTGGGTATTGAGCCTCCCAGCGCCCCCATCACAGCCCCCCCGTCTCCCTGCCCTGCACTGAGCAGCTGGTTTTACTGGGTATTGAGCCTCCCAGTGCCCCCCATGGCAGCCCCCCGTCTCCCTGCCCTGCACTGAGTGATGGGTTTTACTGGCTGTTGAGCCTCCCAGCGCCCCCAGGGCAGCCCTGTCTCCCTGCCCTGCACTGAGCAGCTGGTTTTACTGGGTGTTGAGCCTCCCAGCGCCCCCATGGCAGCCCTGTCTCCCTGCCCTGCACTGAGCAGCTGGTTTTACTGGGTGTTGAGCTTGCCAGCGCCCCCCATGACAACCCCATCTCCCTGCCCTGCGGAGTGACTGGTTTTACCAGCTGTTGAGCCTCCCAGTGCCCCCCCCAGGGCAGCCCCCCGTCTCTGCACCCTGCACTGAGCGGCTGGTTTTAGCGGCTGTTGAGCCTCACAGCGCCCCCATGGCAGCCCTGTCTCCCTGCCCTGTGCTGAGCGGCTGGTTTTACCAGCTGTTGAGCCTCCTGGTGCCCCCCAGGGCAGCCCTGTCTCCCTGCCCTGCATGGCTGGTTTTATGGGCTGTCCCCAGCACCTGGGGGCTCGCAGCTGTAGCAGTGCTGGACCTGCAGTGGAGCATTTCAATAAACAATTGTGCACCAGGCTGAGCTGTTGTCAGTCCCAGTTGGGCTTGCGGGGTGGTGGTGGTGGTCTGGCTGTTCCCAGTTGCAGGCACAGTGGATGTCTGCACCTGGCCTGGGTGGTTGGGCCCTGGGTTCTCACTAAATGCCGCCGCCCCCCCCCCCCCCCCCCCTCCACTGGGGCTGGGCTGCCTCATGCTGCTTGGGGGACCCCAGGGCTGGGGGGAAGTGCTGTTACCAAGGGACCCCAGTGCTGGTCTCTGTTCTGAGGGCTACTGAAACTTCACCCCCTAGTGCTGGGGGGAGTTGGGTCCTCCTGCAAAGGGGGGGGTGGGGAATGGGACATGCTGCTGGCTAGGCCCTGCAGCAAGAACAGGTGTTGGGGGAGGGGGTTGTACTGACACTTCCTGTGCCCAGGGTCTCCCCTCAGCCTGCAGGCCAAGTTTGCTCACACAGGTGCCTGTTCCACCATCCACTGGCAGGGGAGGGAATGGGGCATCCCACCTGCCACATGAGCAGCTACATGCCCTCCCCCTAGTGCTGGGCAGGGACACAGCAAAGGCCCTGCTCCACCCACACCCGAGATGCAACCCCAGGCCCATTCCTGGGGCTGCCCTGGAGGGCAACACACACACACACACCCCCCCCCCCCCAGTCCCAATGACAGACAGACACTGACACGTTTTTCCCAGATTTTCTCTTTTTTCTATAAAAACAAAAAATGGAGTGGGGGGGGGGGGGGGGCAGCCCAGCCTGGGCACAGGGCTGGCTAGTGTTGAACAGGCAGGGGAGGAGGGCACCACAGCAGTGATGTGCCCTCAGGTAATGCCCAGGGTGGAGAGATCTGGGAGCAGCGGTGCTGAGTTTGGCAGTCACAGATGCTGGTGTGAGCGGTGGGATCATTCCATTGTGGGCTGCAACAGGGTCTCCCCCACAGTAGGGCAGGGCCCACCGAGCGCTGTGGCTCCCTGGCCAGGCTGTCTTCTCTGCCTCCTTCCTCAGCAGCTCTCAGGGTCACGTAGAAATAAAACGGGAAGGAAGGGGTTAAAACCACCCAACCGACGACGACACAGGACGAGGAGGGGCGAGGGCGCCCCCTTATCGGGTCTGTTCAACTGTGGGAGGGAGAGAGGTGGTTAACAGCTGACCTCCAGCGGTGCTTGCACTGGGGGAGCACAGGAGGTGGGCGGCAGAGATCCCCAGGCGGGGTCACACGCAGAGCCCCACCCCCTCACACACCAACCGCAGCCAGCAGGTTTTAAGTGTTCACGGTGCAGCTGTCGGGCCTGCCCCACAGGCAGCGCCCCACCCCGAGCCGCTCGTGAGCAGGGAGCCCGGCTCAGCCCCTCCCCGCAGGCGGCGCCCCCACTCACTGTAGGAAGAGATGTCGATCTCGTCGGGCAGCTCGCTGATGTTCACCTCGAAGCGATCCTGCACGTCGTTCAGGATCTTGGCGTCGTTCTCGTCCGACACGAAGGTGATGGCCAGGCCCTTGGTGCCGAAGCGCCCAGCGCGTGCCACCTGTGGGGGGTGGGGGGATGTCAGAGGTGCACCGCCCCCCGAGCTGGACAAAGAACCAGGGGTCGGGGGGGGACGCAGGCCCAGCTCACCCGGTGCAGGTAGGTGTCGGAGTCCTCGGGCATGTCGTAATTGAAGGCGATGTTCACGCGCTCAATGTCCATCCCCCGCCCAAAGAGGTTGGTGGCCACCAGGATGCGGCGCTGGAAATCCTTGAACTGCTGGTAGCGGGACAGCCTGGAGGCAGGAGCACTTCGGTCACTGCCTGGGCTGAACCCCCAGTGCCCCACACCCCCCCGGGGGCCTAGGGTTCACACCTCTACCGGCTGGGGAGTCCTTACGCCCCTTGCGAAACTATTAGCTACAGCTGAGGCCGGAGAGCAGCAGGGCTCGTGTTTGCCTGTGAAAAGGGGGCCCCTACAGGCAGTTCACTGGGGCCAGCCAGGTTCCCCTGGGCACCGCCATGGTGACCGCGAGTGGCACAGGTAACACCCTGGACCGAGCGCCCCCTTTCCCGGCCCGCTCACCTCTCCTCCTGGGGCATGCCCCGGTGGATGGCGATGGCCGGGAAGTTCTGCTCCACCAGCAGCTGGGCCAGCGCGATGCACCGCTGCACCGACTTCACAAAGATCACCACCTGCAGGGAGCGGGCTGTGAGGGGAGGGGTGGGGTGGGGGCGGCCCGGCCTGGCCTGGCCCGGACACCCCAGCGCCCCCAGGCCCCACCTGGTTGAACTCCAGCACGTCCAGCAGGTCGAAGAGCTTCCGGTTCTTCTCGTTGTCCTTCAGCTTGACGTAGTACTGCTGCAGGCCGTGCAGCGTCAGCTTGGTCTCGTCATCCACGAAGATCTCCATGGGCTGGGGGGGGGGCAGAGCAGGGTGAACCCCGCCGCCGCGCCGGGGAGACCCTGCCCCCAGCCCTCCTGCGCCCGGGCAGCGAGGGAGGAGACGTGGGGCTGCCCCCACGTGCACACAGCGGTGTCCTCAGAATCCTTGCCCCCGATGTCCCATAGCCCTCCCCGCCCTGGTTGCGAGTGCCAGGGAACACTGCAACCCTCAGCCCCACAAGCCCCAGCCTGCTCCACCCCGGCTGGGGCAGCACCTCCCCACCAGCAGTGCCAGAGAGCTGAGTAGCCCCTGCTGGGGGGCAAATCTCCCCACCCTGCCAGCACCCAGAGCATGCTGGGAAATTGACAGCAAGGAAGGGCTAGAGGCCACACAGCCACCTGCTAGCTCTGGGGCTGGGCAAGGTTTCCCAGCATGCACCAGGCGCCCAGCCATGCAGCAGGCAAACCAGCTCTCAGCTCCCAGCATGCACTGGGCTGCCAGGGCAAACCCAGAGCCTGGGACAGACCCCTGCCCTTGGCCCAGCAAGGGTGTCAGATTAACCCCTCGCCGCCTCCACCCCCTCGCAGCAGAGGGAGAGGGACGATCTCCCGGTTCCCCCCGCCCGCCCCCGAGTCCGGTTCGGAAAAAGGATAAGCCGGTCCTGGCGCCGCCGCATCTCCAGGAGCCGCCGCCACGCCACCTCCGCTCTCTGCGCCGCTCTTCGGGGTCCGGAGCGCCGGGGCTGGGGGGGTCTCTGGTGTAGGGTGCAGTAGGCCGGAGCACTCACTTGCCTGGGTGTAAGGGGCCAGCTGTTCCGGAGCGGAGCCGCGGTGCCGGGCAGGATGGGGGGCGGGGGGAGGAGGGGGCGCCCTGCGTTGCGTGCTGGGGGTGCCGAGGCTAGCGTAACCCGCATGATCTTCCGGAGCCGGGGGGGCCTGTGCTAGGGGCCGGTCCTGGCGCTGGGAGGGCGCCGGGGGCAAGGGAGAAGGTAGAAGGGGTAATTACGTCTTGCATGAATTTGCGGCACACGGGGCGGATTTCCTTGCTCAGAGTGGCGCTAAACATCATGACCTGCTTTTCGTGCGGGGTCATGCGGAAGATCTCCTGGACGTCCCGGCGCATATCTGGGGGCACAGGGAGGCGGGGTCAGTGATGGGGTGAGCCGGGCAGTGGGGACCCCCCCACTCTAAACCCCTGCCCCCAACGCCCAGCTGCATGGGGCGGGGTCAGCAACGGGGTGAGCCGGGCAGCAGGGACCCCCCGCTCTAAACCCCTGCCCCCAACGCCCAGCTGCGTGGGGCGGGGTCAGCAATGGGGTGAGCCGGGCAGCAGGGACCCCCCACTCTAAACCCCTGCTCCCAACGCCCAGCTGCATGGGGCAGGGACCCCCCACTCTAAACCCCTGCCCCCAACGCCCAGCTGCATGGGGCGGGGTCAGCAACGGGGTGAGCCAGGCGGCAGGGACCCCCCACCAAAATCTGCCCCCAGCCGTGCAGGGAAGGGCCAGGCCAGGCCGGCTCTCCAGGCGCCCCGGGCTGTGCGGCCGTCTGAGCACGCAGGGCCCCAGCACCCCCAGGCGGCGGCCCCGCCCCTCACCGAGCTGCTCCAGCATCTTGTCGCACTCGTCCAGGATGAAGTGCTTGATGTGTTTGAGGTTGAGGCTCTTGTTGCGCGCCAGGGCCAGGATGCGCCCCGGGGTCCCCACCACGATGTGGGGGCAATTCTTCTTCAGCACCTCCTCGTCCTTCTTGATCGACAGGCCCCCGAAGAACACCGCCACCTGGGGGGAGCAGGGTGAGCCCTCCGTCGGCTGCCCCACAACTCCCTGCCCCCCCGCAACTCCCCCCGCCCCCTCACCTTCACGCTGGGCATGTACTTGGAGAAGCGCTCGTACTCCTTGCTGATCTGGAACGCCAGCTCCCGTGTGTGACACATCACCAGCACCGACACCTGCGGGGGGGAGCTGTGAGTGCCGGCCCCAGGCGACGTCCGCACCCACCACCGCCCCCGCCCGGCGCCGAGCCGTCTCCCCCACCTGGCCGGTGACGGGCTCCAGCTGCTGCAGCGTGGCCAGCACGAAGACGGCCGTCTTGCCCATGCCCGACTTGGCCTGGCACAGCACGTCCATGCCCAGGATGGCCTGCGGGATGCACTCGTGCTGCACTGCACGGGGGAGGGGAGCGTGGTCAGACAGGGTCACACCCCCGACCCCTCCAGCACCAGGGAGAACCCAGGAGTCCTGGCTCCCAGCCCCTCTGCTCCAACCCACCCAACCCCTCCCAGAGCTGGGGAGAGAACCCAGGAGTCCTGGCTCCCAGCCCCTGCTCTAACCACCAGCCCCACTGCCCTCCCAGCGCCAGGAGAACCCAGGAGTCCTGGCTCCCAGCCCCTGCTCTAACCACCAGCCCCACTGCCCTCCCAGCACCAGGAGAACCCAGGAGTCCTGGCTCCCAGCCCCTGCTCTAACCACCAGCCCCACTGCCCTCCCAGCGCCAGGAGAACCCAGGAGTCCTGACTCCCGCCCCCTGCTCTAACCACCAGCCCCCACTGCCCTCCCAGCGCCAGGAGAACCCAGGAGTCCTGGCTCCCGCCCCCTGCTCTAACCACCAGCCCCCACTGCCCTCCCAGTGCCAGGAGAACCCAGGAGTCCTGGCTCCTGCCCCTGCTCTAACCACCAGCCCCACTGCCCCCCAGCGCCGGGAGAACCCAGGCGTCCTGACATGGGGCACACCTTCCGAGGGGTGCTCAAAGCCGCAGTCCACGATGGCGCGGAGGAGCTCCGGTTTGAGCAGGAAGTCCCGGAAGCCGGAGCTGTGGATGGAGACGTAGGAGCCCTTGACGTCCTTCTTGGGGGGCACGTCCACCCCATCGCCAGCCGCCTGGTTCTCCACCTCATCGTCCTCGTAATCCAGCAGCTCGTTATCCACGTCGTTCTCCGCCATGGCGGCGCCGGGGGCCTGAGAGACTGGGGGGGCAGCCGGGTCAGCCCTCCACTCCCTGTGCCCACTGCTGGCCAGCCCCTGCCGGGGACGGGCACCCCCCACCGCTCCCTGTGCCCACCTCTGGCCAGCCCCCGCCGGGGACGGGCACCCTCCACAGCCGGCCAGCCCCTGCCTAGGGCAGGCACCGCCCACCACTGGCCAGCCCCTGCCAGGCACAGGCACCGCCCACCACTCCCTATGCCCACCCCTGGGGACGGGCACCCCCCACCCCTCGGGAGCCCAGGAGCTGGTGGGTGTCAGGTGAAGCTGAGGAGCCCAGGCCTAGTCCCCTAAAGCTGCCAGCAAATGATGGGGTGCAGCCCTACTCGGAAACGCGCAGCTGAGGGGAGTCCCCTGCACAACAAGCCGCCCGGGGGCAGCAGGAGCAGCCCCAGCTCCTCCAGCCGCCTTTGCAACCTAGACCGCATCAGACCCCAGCTCCAGCCTGCAATGCTGGGGGGCAGCCGGGCCCCCCATCAGCCCCCACAGCACTCCTGGGGTCTCTGCTCAGCTCTGTGAGAGAAGCGGGGTTGGGGGTGACCTGCTCTTAGCCAGAGACCTTGCAGATGGGGGCACCCTAATGTCTGACCTCTCCCCAGCCCCCCACATCCCTCCCCACCCGCTGTCCAAACCCAGCCACAGCCGGGGGCCACACCCCTAACCGTGCCCCCCAGGACGCCAAGGCCCAGCCCCCCACGTCCCGCCCAGAGTCTGAGACTAGAACTGCAGAGCTGCGCATCCCACGAGGCCCCCTTTCGCAGTGGGGCAGCGTCCCAGGCAGCAATGGGGAGGGGGGCTCCCACGGGGCTCCCCACTGCCCCCCCCAGCACACTTCCCCAGCTAGGCGCTCACCAGCCTTACCACGGGAATGCGGCGGATGTTCCCCTGTCCCCCCGACCCCACTGCACCCCCACGTCCGCTTCCCCCCCTGCCCTGCGCTCCCCGGTAACGGCGTACGGGGGGGCTGGCTTAGGCGCCCTACATGGTATTTATTTGCTCCGTGGCCGCACTAATACGACCCGGGGGGGCTGGGCGGGCGCCCCCCCTCCCCGCCGCGCAGGGGCCCCGGAGCGGGGGGGGGCTGGCGGGGGCCGATGTCGGCGGATGCCACAGCGGGGCAGCGGGGGATGGAAGGGACCAGGGCCGGCGCCATCTTGGATTCCTGGCCACATAGACGCACAATGGGGAACCCGTCCATCCCCCCCAGGAGCCCTTCCGGGCGGACTGCCGGGGGCCGGGGGCGGGCCGCGCCGCCGAGAGCGGGCCCGGCGGGGAGGGAATCGCCCGGAGAACGGGTATCGGGCAGGCCGGGGGGCGGATGGCCCCGCGCGGCGCCGATGCGCGACCGATTCTGGGCCAGGCCGCTTACCTCCTTCAGGGGGGAGGGGCGCCCGAGTCTCCTCCGAGCGGCGGCCGCGGCAAGAACTGAGCGGAGCCTCCACTTCCGGGACGCGGGCGCGCGCGGGAAGGACCCCGCGCCGAAGACGGATGGAGCTACCCAACCCAGCGCCTGATTGGAAAAATCCCACACACGAAACACCCGGGCAGCACTTTTTCTCCGACGGGGACGGACCCGGGAGCACCGGGTGCGCGGCCGCTCCGCGCCAGGGGCTCGGGTGAGTCATGATTTGGGTCAGGCGGCTGAGCAGGTCACCCCGCCCTGCCTCCGGGCTGGCACTGGACTGAGTTTCCCACGGGGTCCTGCAGGCAGGGGCGGGGCTGGGAGTGGTTTGGTTCAGGCTTCGCAGGGCCTCGTAGGCCTTGTCCCGGGCTCGCGTCACTGCGCCACGCCCCCATGATGTCACACCCTCTGCCTACTCTGTCATGTCACTTCAACCCACGCCCTCGTGATGTCACAGCCCTCCCGTCACTCCCTATGACGTCATGCTCATGTTCTCTGGCGTTGGCCACCTGATGTCATATTACCCCACGATCCCGCCTCTCCCTGTGGCTGTCCCTGAGGCCTGGTCCCATCTGGCCCACCCCACAATGCCCGCTGCCCTCCACTGAGGGCAACCCTACGTCCCCTTGTGCCCGGCCGGTCCCCCTTTCCCGCTCTGTCCCAACGGGCGTGTCCCTGGGGGTGGGTGCCGCCCTGGCCTCTGCGCTGCCTCGGGCTGAGCCCCCTTTCCCTGTGCCGCACTGCAGAGCAGCTGGGGAGGGCTGCCTCGAGGCACCCACTTCACGGCCCCGGGGGTCGCCCGCCACACGCCGCGGGACAGCTGCGTCGACAGGGGCAGAGCCCGACGAACGCACCGCCGGAGACTCTCACCCGTCCTTTCTGGTGGCCGCTGCAGGAGGGCCCTGTGGCTCGCCTTGCCGTGGGCTGGAGGGGACCCCTGGGGAGTCGGGCACTGGGTTCCCCTTAGCGCTGAGCTGTGTGGGGAGGTGACGGCAGCGGCAGGGAACAGGAGTGTCCGCGGAGCTGCTGGTGTGGAGGTGGCTGAGCAGTGCCCTTGGGGGTCATGGTGCAGGGCCCCCGGTCGTGGGCCGGCTGCAGCCCACTCTGTGAGTGACTCCCCGGAATTGCCCATCTCAGCAGCGCCACAGGATCCCTCGCAGCTCACAGGCTGTTTGCTCCCGGCCGTTACCCCACACTGCAGCCCAGCCCGAAGCCAGACCCCCGCATACCATTCCCGGGTTCTGTTGTCTGCACACCTGACCTGCAGCTGAGGAAAGGGGGCCCTGGTGTAATCAGCCCCTGCCCCACCCCAGAGCCAGCCGCACGTCAGCACCGGGCGAGGGTCCCTGTGTGACAGCCCCTGCCCTGCCCCAGAGCAAGCCCCACATCAGCGCCAGGTGAGGGATCCCTGTGTGACAGCCCCCACCCCGCCGCAGAGCTAGGCCCCTGTTAGCACTGGGCGAGGGGTCCCTGTGTAACAGCCCCACCCCGCCCCAGAGCCAGCTCCCATCAGCACCGGGCGAGAGGTCCTTGTGCAACCAGCCCCCACCCCAGAGCCAGCCCCCCGTCAGCACCGGGTGAGGGGTCCCTGTGTAACAGCCCCCCCCAGAGTCAGCACCAGGCAAAGGGTTGCTGTATAATCAGCCCCTCTGTAGAGGGAGCCGCTGTAATGCAATACCCGCCTGCCCCAGAGCTGGGTCGGAACCCAGGTGTCCTGTGGGCCCTGGAATAAGGCATCTCTGTCTGCACATTGCTGTTTATTCATCACGTTTCACAGGCACAACCAGCGCAACAGCCCAGCTGGGGGGAGCGGGGGGCCAGGGACAGCTGGTGGGAAGGCAGTTGGGGGGCTCAGGGGAAGGTTTGGGGGGCTCAGGGCAATTAATCCACTCGGGATCAGGGCACCCCTAAAGGAAGTCATGGGGGCACTGGGGCAGAAGCTCCACCCCGCCCCAGTTCCATCCCCGCACCCCAACCTGCCAGCAGCAGGGGAACTGGGGAGGCTGCAGGGGGAAAGGGGTCTAAGCCCCACCCACAGCAGACAGGACGGAGCTCTGAGCAGGGACCTGTGGCAGGGGGCATTGGCTGTGGGGGGCAGCTGGACTCTGGGGTACAGCGGGGGGGCGAGGGACACTCGGAGCAGCCACACAGGGAGGCCACACTGCAGTAGGGACAAATCTCAGGGCGGGGGGTGCCGGTGGAGCGAGGTGGCAGGGGAGGGATGGGGCACGCTTGGGGCGCAGCTAGAAGTGGGGAGGAGTCAGGACCAGGGGAGGAGCTAGGAGACAGGGGGTGGAGCTGGGGGCCATGGGGCAGCCCCTAGGCAGCCAGGTTGGGGTCAGGGCTGGAGCCAGGTGGAGCTAGGGGAGGAGCTAGGTGGAAGCTGGGGTGAAGCTGTGGGAGGAGCGGAGCTAGAGCCGGGGGCGGAGCTAGGGGCGGAGCTGGGGTGAGGGCTAAATAGACAAGTGGAATTTGGGCTGGGGCAAGGGGGTGAGGCTGGAGTAGGGAGCTAGGGGGTGAGGTGGGGTTAGGGGCTAGGGGTGGGGCCAGGCAGTGGGGGCAGAGCTGGGGGCAGTGCTAGGTGGACAGGCAGAAGTTGGGGTGCAGCTGGGGGCGCACATCGCACACCAGCCCCAGCAGCTGGCGCAGGACTCGCTCCTTGCCCTGGGCCTGGCCTCCCTGCATGGCCTGCACCCGCCGGCGGGTCTGCGACTCCACCTCTGCGCACACGTGGCCCCGGGAGCCCAGCGCCTGCGGGAGAGGGGGGTCAGCCCACGCCCCGGATCCCTGCCCAGGCCCCAGATCCCTACCCCCCGCTGCCCCCCACTGGCCTCCCGCCCCCCCCAGCTCCCTGCTCCTCCCTGCCCCCCCCTGCCCCCAGCTCCCTGTCCCCCACCGGCCTCCAGCTCTCTGCTCCTCCTTGCACCCTCACTGCCCCCCACTAGCCCCCCATCGCCCCGGATCCCTGCCCCTTGGCACCTGCCTCCAGCCCCCCACTGCCTGCACTAACCCTACCTCCCTGCCCCCGGATCCCTGCCCACCAGCCTCCCGACCCCAAGTACCCCCACTTCTCTACTCCTCCTCTGTCCCCCGGTCCCGCTCACCGCCTGCTGCTTCTGCTGGAAGTCCCGTTCCCGCTCCAGCCGGTACCGCTCAACCTCCGCCTGCGCCTCCTCCTTGGCCTGCCGCAGCCGCCGGGCCTTCCCTGGGGGGAGAACCCCGGAGTCCGAGAGCCGCCCCTCCCCCCCAGCGCACCCCGAGGTCCGGGCTGGTGCCCCCCCACCTGCGCCACTGCCGCCCTTTCCCGAGCCGGGAGAGGACCCAGGCGTCCGGCTTCCCCCCTCCCCCCCGCATTCGCGCAGGGGCTTATAGCACTGATGCTCCTGAAGGTGATGGGGCTGGCGGGGGTGATGGGGCCCCCAGTACCCCCAAACCCCGGTACGCCCCGGTACCCTGGCCCCCGTACCCCAGTACCCCCACCTCCCCTTACCCCTAGTGGCCCCCCGTACCCCGGTACCCCCACCTCCCCCGTACCCCGGTACCGCCAATGGCCCCCCGTAGCCCGGTACCCCCGCCGCCGCTCTCACGTTTCCGGGCCTCCGCCACCTTCTCGGCGGCGCGTTTCTCCGCCTGCAGCAGCTGCTGGATCCCCGCCGACTGGCTCGCCATGGCCGGGCGCTACCGCCGCGCTGCAGCCCGCGGGCGGGGGTGTGGGGGGTCCTAGCGCCGCCCGCCGCACTGCGCCAATCCGCCCCGCAGCCCCCCCCCCGCACACTGCGCCGCGCCCGCCCCCCCGCAGCCCCCACCAGCGCTGCCTCCCCACTCCTGCCCCACAGCCCCCCACCCACTGCAGCCCCGTTCCTACCGGCCCTGCACCCCACTCCTGCCCCACAGCCCCTCGCCCACACATTGTGCAGCACCTCCCCATCCACCGCTGCCCCCCACAGCCCCCTGCCACCACCGGCGCTGCCCCCCACTCCTGCCCCACAGCCCCATCCCCACCGGCACTGCCCCCCCGCCCCAGCCCCCCCCACCTCCCCGCCCACTGCTGCCCCCCAAAGCCCCGTCCCCAGCGGCGCTGCCCCCCCCTCCTGCCCCACAGCCCCCCACACCTCCCCATCCACCGCTGCCCCCCACAGCTTCCTGCCCCCATCATTATTTCAATGGGGGGAGGCGGGGGAAGTTCCATTTCTTTATTGCTCCCTTGGTCCCCGCGGCTCCGATCCCCTCCCAGCTGGTCTGGCCCAGCCCCAGCCCCAGCCCAGGTGGCTGGGGGTCAATAAGTTATGGGGAGAAGTGGGGCAAAGGGGGCGTGGCCAGAGCCGGGCCGGGGGGGGGGTCACAGGGTCCCCGAGATGCTGATCTTGGCCAATGAGATGCTCTCGGTGGGCTGGCCCACCCGCCACCCCTTCTCGTAGACCAGGTAGAGGGTGGAGGGCCAGCCGGGGGCAGCAGCCAGGGCGGAGTAGCCACTGGGGCCCGGCCACACCTGCAGGGGGCGCTGCCAGCGGGGGGGCCCCTCTGCCGGGCTCCAGCGCAGGGTCAGGTTCACACCTGGGGGCAGAAGGGGGGTGAGTGACATGGATCTCCTGAGGACCTCCCACAGCCCCCAGCCCTGCCCCACATCCCCCAGCACTGAGCCCGGCCCCCCACCTCCCTCTAAGCCCCCCAGCCCTGCCCCCCACGTCCCCATGTGTCCCCCACCCCTTCCATCCCCCAAGCCCCCCAGCCCTGCCCCCCACATGCCCTATATGTCCTCAGCCCCCTGAGCCCAAGCCCTGCCCCCATGTACCCCCTCGACCCCCAACAGCCCCCACTGCCTCCTGCCCAGCACCACATCACAGCCCCTGGTGCCCCACGCACGCTGGCTCTCGTGGGCCGGGTTGCTGAAGAAGACCAGCCCGGCAGCCAGCGTGGCGCCGGCGGCCACGGCGGGGTCCACCAGGGTGGGGTCGAAGGTCACGGCCTCGGGGGGCAGCGTCTCGCCGGCATCCCAGCTCCGTGCCACGATGCGGCAGGCGCAGTGGTAGAAGTTCTGGTTCCGGGCGTTGATCACCAGCGAGCCATCCGGCAGCTCGTAGGGCTGGGGGGTACAATGGGATGAGTCCAGGGCCTGGGTCCTTCCGCCTCGCCTCCACCCCCGCCTTGCAGTCCGAGACGCCTCTGCTCAGCCCGGCCCCTCCCATGCATGCCTGCTCCCACCCCTCCCTGTCTGGGCACTGGGGGTAGGGCTGTCCTGGACGCCTGAGTCCCCACTCACCTGGCACTCGTCAGGGTTGAAGTCGCTGAACAGCTTAGGCTGGCCGTAGGGAATCCCACGCAGGGCCCCCCCCAGCCGCCAGCTTTCCCCGTGGTCGTCACTCAGCAGGCAGTAGATCCCGTCCAGGTCCAGCGTCCGGTGGCCACAGACGATCAGACGCCCCCGGTGGGGCTCATGGCGCTTCTGAGGCCGGGTGAGAAGAGAGAGGGAGTCGCCAGCTCCCAGGGGAGATGTGGCCCCACTGGGGTGGAACAGGGCAGGGTGGGGAGCTGGGTATACAGGGTCCCTCACCTAGCACTGACACACAGATAGCCCTGGAGCAGGGTAGGGGGGCTGGTTACGCAGGGCCCGTTCACCATGCAGAATTGCAGCTAGCTCTGGGGTGGGGCGCTGGCAAACAGCTGAGTAGAATGCTGCGACAGAAATAGGGGCAGCTCCCCCCCCCGCCCCGGCCCCCAGGGTGCCTACCTGGACGCCATGCCCCGGCCCCGGGGCGAACTTGTCTATGCCGATCTCGGCGGAGAGGTTACGGGGGCGGCTCCAGGAGACGCCGTCGTCCCTGCTGCGGATGATCATGGTGCTGGAGGCACAGGGCTGGCCTTCGTGGGCGCAGAGCGCATAAACCAGGAACACGGTGCCATTGTCCTGGTCCACCAGCACCACGCCCAGGTTCAACCCGTCCACCTGCGACCCGTCGTCCACGATGAAGGAGCTGGGCGACCACGTGGCGCCTGGCGAGAGAGCAGTGGCCCTGCCCACGTCACAGGTCTGTTGCACGACGGCGCACACACTGGTACAATGTGCGAGTCCCGACATCACTCATCCTGCACGCTGCCCAGTGAGACGCACTAGTGCATGGGGGGGGGTCACCTCAGCAGCTGGCCTGCCATATGTGAGGCTTCATCCCTTGTGCTGTCTTCGGGATCCCGCCCGGCCCTGGAGAAGAAATCACCCACCCTGCCGGGCGTGGGGAGCCCTGGGGCGCAACGAGGGGGCTGGGGCCAGCTGGTAACTCGAGGGTGAGCAGGCTGTTACCAGGGGAGGCTCTATCACTCGTAACGGACCCCGCAAACGGGCAGACTGAGCCCACGGAAGGCGGAGGAGCCGGCAGCCTGGCTCTCCCAGTGGCGGGCACACGGCCAGGGCCCTGTGCGATCCGAAAGCGTGCGCCACTTGTGCAAAGCAAAGGGGAGGTGTCCCGCTGAGAAGGCGGCAGCCCTGGGGAGAGGGCGGCGCCCGCAGGGTGGGTGAGCGACAGAGAACGCTGGGGGGGACGGGTCTGGTGGAGAACGCGGGCAGGGCAGCCGGTTCCCAGCCGGACCAGCGCGCCGCCCTCCCAGCTGCGGCCCAAAGGGCTGCAACCACCGTTTCTTTCAGGGTTTCCTACCTCTACCTCGTCCTCCTCCTCCACAGCTACGGGGCTGCAAATTAACCCCGTAGCCTCACTCCCGCCACGCAGGCCCCCCCCGGCCCTGCCAGTGCCCCTCACTCCTGCCCCACAGCCCCCCCGACCCTGCCAGTGCCCCCCTCACTCCTGCCCCACAGCCCCCCCGACCCTGCCGGTGCCCCCTCACTCCTGCCCCACAGCCCCCCCCGACCCTGCCGGTGCCCCCTCACTCCTGCCCCACAGCCCCCCCCGACCCTGCCGGTGCCCCCTCACTCCTGCCTCACAACCCACCCCCCGACCCTGCCAGTGCCCCCCTCACTCCTGCCCCAAAACCCACCCCCCGGCCCTGCCGGTGCCCCCCTCACTCCCGCCACGCAGGCCCCCCCCGGCCCTGCCAGTGCCCCTCACTCCTGCCCCACAGCCCCCCCCCGACCCTGCCAGTGCCCCCCTCACTCCTGCCTCACAGCCCCCCCCGACCCTGCCAGTGCCCCCCTCACTCCTGCCCCACAGCCCCCCCCGACCCTGCCAGTGCCCCCCTCACTCCTGCCTCACAGCCCCCCCCAACCCTGCCAGTGCCCCCCTCACTCCTGCCTCACAGCCCCCCTCGACCCTGCCGGTGCCCCCTCACTCCTGCCCCACAGCCCCCCCCGACCCTGCCGGTGCCCCCCTCACTCCTGCCCCAAAACCCACCCCCCGGCCCTGCCGGTGCCCCCCTCACTCCCGCCACGCAGGCCCCCCCCGGCCCTGCCAGTGCCCCTCACTCCTGCCCCACAGCCCCCCCCGACCCTGCCAGTGCCCCCCTCACTCCTGCCCCACAGCCCCCCCCGACCCTGCCGGTGCCCCCTCACTCCTGCCTCACAACCCACCCCCCGACCCTGCCAGTGCCCCCCTCACTCCTGCCCCAAAACCCACCCCCCGGCCCTGCCAGTGCCCCCTCACTCCTGCCTCACAGCCCCCCCCGACCCTGCCAGTGCCCCCCTCACTCCTGCCTCACAACCCACCCCCCGACCCTGCCAGTGCCCCCCTCACTCCTGCCCCACAGCCCACCCCCCGACCCTGCCAGTGCCCCCCTCACTCCTGCCCCACAACCCACCCCCCGACCCTGCCAGTGCCCCCTCACTCCTGCCTCACAACCCACCCCCCGACCCTGCCAGTGCCCCCCTCACTCCTGCCCCACAGCCCCCCCCGACCCTGCCGGTGCCCCCTCACTCCTGCCCCACAACCCACCCCCCGGCCCTGCTGGTGCCCCCTCACTCCCTGCCTGCAGCCCTGCCAGTGCCCCCACCTGGTGCCCCACAGCCCTGGGCTCTCGGCACACACCTCCATCCGTGGAGCGCCGCAAGGCTACGAACTTGGCCCCCAGGTCGGAGGCAGAGAACTTCCGGGCCTCGGCGAAGGCCAGCACGGTGCCGCGGGGCGTGACGGTGACCAGGGGGACCCTGTAGGTGTTGACCTCACCGACCTGCCCCCCACTCACCCACAGCAGCTGCTCCAGCGTGATCAAGGGGCTGACCTGCAGGGGGCACCAGGAGCCAAAGGGTTAAGGGCTCCCTGGCAAGTGGGGCTGGCCCCATGGCAGAGCTAGGGGCCGAGCCGGCAGCGGGAGGAAGGCAGAGCGCTCTCCTCCCGCAGGGGGACAGTACCCGAGGGGACACGGGGGGCTCCCGGGTGGGCCCTGAGGGGCTGCAGTCGGAGGGGCTCTAGCAGGTGCCGGGGGGCTGTGTCGAGGAGGGATGTGGTGGGGCCCTGGGGGTCTGTCGCCAGGGAGGTCCTGGGGGGGGGGGGGTGGCTGCGTACGGGGGGAGGTCCCAAGATGATGCACTCGGGGGGCTGCAGCCAGAGGGGTTCCGGGAAGCTCAGGGAGCCCTAAGGGAGGTCCTGGGTGGATCGGGGGACCCTGGGGAGCTGCAGCAGGGGGATGCCGGGGGCTCCCGGGAGGATCGGAGTTTCCGGGGGGGCTGCAGCCGGGGGGGTCCCGGATGGATCGGGGGGGGGCTGCAGCCGGGGGGATTCCGAGGAGGTCCCGGGAAGTTCTATCGGGCTGCAGCAGGAGGGTACGGGGGGCGGGGTCCCCGGGAGGATCGGGGTTTCCGGGCGGGGCTCTAGCCGGGCGGGTCCCGGGAAGCCCTGGGGGGCTGCAGCCGGGGGGTGCCGGGAGGATCGGGGTTTCCGCGGGGGCTGCAGCCGGGGGCTCGTACCCAGGGGACACTCGCAGACCGGCCCTACCTGCTCGGCGACGCCCCGGGACCCGGCGCCCAGCGCCCCACCCAGCCCCAGCAGCAGCAGTGCCCCGCGCAGCGCGCCCCGGGGTCCCCCCATCGCTGGCGGCGAGAGGGACGCGGCCCCTTTAACGACCCGCGGCCGCCCTGCTGGCCAGGATACACTGTAGCAACCTGGGCCACGTGACGAGGCCACGCCGCGGGATTGGCTGAGCGCGCCCAACCGGATACCGCCCCTCAGCGGACGGATCGCCAGTCACATGACACTCCTCCAGGCCCCGCCTACGACCCCTCTCTTAAAGGGCCACCGCCACGGGGAAGCGCCCAACACCTCTTTGGGGTGAGGAGGGGCAGGAGGACGCACGCCTGGGTTCGCCCCGGCACTGGTGGTTAGAGCAGGGGGCTGGGAGCCAGGAGGTCTCTCCTGCTCCCAGGATCTGGGGAACCTACCATAGCCCAGGCTCACCTGCCCCCTCAGCCCTCCTGCTGGGAGCCAGGCAGAGGCAGGGCCGCACCCCGGGAAGAAGGGACCCCCAGCAAATCGGGAAAGGAATCCTCCTTTATTGGCCTCCACGCCCCTTTGGCTCTGCGCAGCGGCAGCGGGGACGGAGTCACATTCTGTTGGTGGGACCCCTCAAAGCAGTTCCATTTGGGCCAGGCCACCTCCTTCACCCCCCCATGGGGCAGACACGGACGCTGCCCCCCAAGTCCAAGCCCGGCTCGGCGAAATGAATGCACCCGGCTGGCCCCACAGCCAGTGCGTGGGAGGGCAAATCCCAGCCCCCATCAAGGAGCTAAAGGAAGTCCCGTCCGACCATCCGCTCGCCTGTCAGTCCCTGTACAGCTCTGCGGAAGCTCACGGGTCGGCCAGTCGCAGCAGGGTCCCGGACGTGCTGGGAACACTGGGGGAGACAGAGGCTGTTCGCCAGCTGCGACTCTGACAGCGCCCGGCCCAGCACCCACACTTCCC
The DNA here is from genome assembly GCF_033958435.1 of Carettochelys insculpta. NCBI lineage: Eukaryota > Metazoa > Chordata > Testudines > Carettochelyidae > Carettochelys > Carettochelys insculpta. The sequence continues at coordinate 35,754 of NW_027439099.1, forward strand.
ACCCGGGGCAGCGCGGCCAACCCCAGCCTGGCCAGACGCACTCTCCCTAGGGCCAGCCCCCTAAACCCCAGTGATGGGCGCAGCAGGGGGAGCTGGGAGCCAGGACTCCCGGGTTCTCTCCCCAGCTCTGGGAGGGCGGTGGGGGCTGGTGGTTAGAGCAGGGAGCTGGGAGCCAGGATTCCTGGGTTTTCTCCTTGGCACTAGAAGGGCAGTGGGGGCTGGTGGTTAGAACAGAGGCTGGGAGCCAGGAGTCCTGGGCCTGATTCTGGGAAAGGACTGGGGGCTGGAAAATGGGATGAGGGGGGCAGAAGCCCAGACACCTGGGTTCCTTCCCATTGGGGGTTGGGGGGTCCCATACCAGTCGACCAGCTGGGCCCCAATGAGATCATGGATGTGATAACACAGCCCCAGTTTCACAGCCCGAGGCGGCCGGCGGCTCTGCAGATCAGAAAGCAAAACCTCCTTGTACTTGGCCTTCTGGATCATGGCCAGCACGGCCTTGCGCCCTGGGCAGGGAGAGAGAGGTCAGTCGGCCTGTCCCCCACCACCAGCCGCCAGCTCTAACCCGACCGAGGGACACATCCTGCACCCACCTTGGAGGAAACACTTAACGAAGCGCCCGGCTCCCGGCACTGCGAGCCACCAGCTGCCGGCATCCCGGACAGTCAGGACCCCCGCGCTGACCAGCTGCCTGGGAGAGGGAACAAGAGAGACCCATCACCTCAGCGCCCCTCGCTCCAGGGACCCACCGCTGGGCCCCAGGCGTTCCTGGGTGGGTTACCTGGGGCCCTCCCCTCTGGTTGGTTATGAGAACCCCCGGGCCAGCCCAGAGATGCGCCCCCTCTGGGGTGGGGACCAGCCACATAGCACACCAGGCGGGGAAAGTGGCTGGACCAGGGCTCTGGGAGGTCGCCCTTCCCCAGCCACCCACGTGATGTCAGAGTCCTGGAAGCCAAAGTCACTCAGCATGCGGCCCTTGTCATAGCTGATCTCGGCGCAGGAGGCCAAGGCCGTCTCCAGGAACCGACGCACCGTGCCGGCGTGCTCCTTCCCTGCCACTGCCTGCAGCACCTGGGTGAGACGGGAGGGTCACCATCCGCCAGCACCTCCCTCCGCCTGCCACTGAACTCAGCCGGGCTGCTGCCAGGGGAGACCCACCTTGTCCGTGTAGTCCTGGGTGAACGCCACCCCAAAGACGTCTGCCTCGAACCCGAGCTGGAAGAGCCGGATCAGACCCTCATCCTTCAGCCGGCTCTGCAGGGGAAGCGGACGGTTCAGCCTCCCTCCAGGGCCTTGCTGCGACTCGGGGGACCCCAGGTGCCTGGGTGGGATGGAGGGAGTCGCCCCGCCCCCAGCGTACTCCTGCAGGAGCCAGGATGAGGAAGGATCGGGGCCGGCGTTGGGGGCCAGGTGACGGGAGCAGCCGACTGCCAGGCAGTAGCGTCCGGCCCTGCAGCGGATACCTGCAGTTCGTGCCCCACACGCTGCGCAGGGGCCTGAGATGCACCAGACAGCAGCACTGTGGGTTCATGCCCCAGACTAGAGGGTGCATCTGAGGAGCAGGAACAGCCCCAGCCCCAGCCCCAGCCCCGGGACAGCAGCTAGGGGTGTGGCGTGGGGGAGGCTCACCTGGGCTGGGAGGGCAAGACCCGGGGGGGGGGTGGCGCTCACCAGGTGCCGGTCCACAGCCGTGCGGTCCCGCACCAAGCTGTACAGCTGGTGCTTGAGGACCAGCGGGGGCAGCGCGTCCTCGAAGAGCTGGCGTGGGAACAGGGAGACGAGATACCGCAGGGCCGCCTCCACCGCCACTGGGCCCTCTGCCACCAACAGCCCAGCATCAGTGGGAGAACCCAGGCGTCCGGGCTCCCGGATCTCCTACCACTCCCGCAGCCAGGGGACCCAGGCGTCCCGGCGTTAACCCCCTCCCGCAGCCAGGGGCCCCAGGCGTCCCGGCGCTAAACCCCTCCCGCAGCCAGGGGCCCCAGGCGCCCCGGCGCTAACCCCCTCCCGCAGCCAGGGGCCCCAGGCGCCCCGGCGCTAATCCCCTCCCGCAGGCAGGGGACCCAGGCGCCCCGGCGCTAATCCCCTCCCGCAGGCAGGGGACCCAGGCGCCCCGGCGCTAAACCCCTCCCGCAGCCAGGGGACCCAGGCGCCCCGGCGCTAACCCCCTCCCGCAGCCAGGGGACCCAGGCGTCCCGGCGCTAAACCCCTCCCGCAGGCAGGGGACCCAGGCGCCCCGGCTCTAAACCCCTCCCGCAGGCAGGGGACCCAGGCGCCCCGGCGTTAACCCCCTCCCGCAGCCAGGGGCCCCAGGCGTCCCGGCGCTAAACCCCTCCCGCAGGCAGGGGACCCAGGCGTCCCGGCGCTAAACCCCTCCCGCAGGCAGGGGACCCAGGCGTCCCGGCGCTAAACCCCTCCCGCAGGCAGGGGACCCAGGCGCCCCGGCGCTAATCCCCTCCCGCAGCCAGGGGACCCAGGCGCCCCGGCTCTAAACCCCTCCCGCAGCCAGGGGACCCAGGCGCCCCGGCTCTAAACCCCTCCCGCAGCCAGGGGACCCAGGCGCCCCGGCGCTAAACCCCTCCCGCAGCCAGGGGACCCAGGCGTCCGAGCCGCACCCCCACCCGGCGCATCGGGTCCCGGCTGCAGCCGCCGCTTCTTGGCCCGCAGCGCCTGCGCGACCAGCTGGCGCCGGCGTTCCATGGGGGGCGGGCCCGGCAAGGAGCGAGCCCCCCGGCACGAGAAATGACGTCACCCGAGCCGGTCGGCGCCCGCGGATGGCGTCACGGGGAGCCACTACTTCCGGCCGCCGGGTGGAAGGGTGGCCGCCATCTTTATGGAGGGCGAGGGGGTGGGGCTGCGAGCGTCGCGTTGCGTCGCTCCCAGATGACGTCGGGGCGAAAGGTCAGAAGTCGGGAGAGGCCGCGGGAGGTATCGTCACGCGGCCGGGGATTCCCCTCCCCCCCCCCCGGCGCAGGGCGCGCGGGGTGGGGGAAACTGAGGCACGGAGGCGGGGGTCGCGCGTGGGGTAGGAGGCTGAGGGGGGCGGGGGCGTGGGGGGCAGGGTCCCCGTTGGGGGCGGCTGGGGGGGTCCCCCTTTGGGCGGGGGCAGGGTCCCCGGGGGGGCGGGGGGATGGGGTACCCCTGAGGCGAGGGTATGGGGGGCAGGGTTCCCCCGGGGGGGCTGGTGGCGGGATCCTCCTTGGGGTGGGAGGCTGAGGGTGAGGGGCCCCCGTTGGAGCAGGGTCTCAGCTGCGCCCCCATTTCACATCTGCTCCCTTCGTGCCAGGTGGCCATGCAACCCAGCTCCCGCCCAGCCAAGCGCAGCCGGCACCCTGACGCCGACGCCGACGCGCCTGGGGGCTCCCCGAAACGCAGCTGCGGGGCCCCCCTGACCCTGCCCGTGGAGCCGGCCCTCTACGCCGGCCCCTTCCCCTTCTACCGGCAGCCGGCCGAGGTGGGGCACTTCTCCCTGGACGCCCAGCGCCGCTACCACCCCGACGCCCGCCAGCTGCGCTACTTCGCCCCGCCCCCCGCCGGGCACCCTGAGCCCCCCTTCGACCTGCGCCACGGCTACCGCCACCGCTACGTGCAGCGGGATGAGGACCGCCGCGAGGGCCTGGAGCACATACTGCGCTGGGTGGCCGGGCACCGGGACCAGCTGCAGGCCCAGGGTGACGCCGCGGGGTGAGCTGGGCACGAGGCCTCCTGGGGACGGGCTGGCGGCCACCACAGCTCTGGGGCTGCGGTGGAGTGTGTGGTCCTCCACGCTGGCAGGTGGCATCGTGCCACACACCTGGGGCAAAGGAGCTTCGGCTTCTGCTTGTGACACTCTGGGTCTTGGGTGGCCACACTCAGCTCAACCGGGTGTTAACTCTGAAACCTACTGAGAACACAGTGCAGCATCTTCTCTTTGCTCCCAGGCGCCCTGTGAACGCCGACGTCGTGACCTGGCGGGGGCACCTCACCAAGGTGTTGACGACGCCCTACGAGAGCCAGGAGGGCTGGCTGCTGGCCGTCAGCCGGTTCCGAGGCACCCTGTACGTCAGCGAAGTGGAGACGCCCGCGGCCCGGCAGCAGCGGGAGCAGCGCTCAGACCTGCTGCAGGAGCTGACCTACATGGGCTACAAGTTTGAGCACTACATGTGTGCAGGTAAATAGAACCTAGGAGTCCTGGCTACTGCCCCCCTGCTCTAACCACCAGCCCCCACTGCCCTCCCAGCGCCAGGGAGAACCCAGGAGTCCTGGCTCCCAGCCCCCTGCTCTAACCACCAGCCCCCACTGCCCTCCCAGCGCCAGGGAGAACCCAGGAGTCCTGGCTTCCGGCCCCTGCTCCAACCACCAGCCCCCACTGCCCTCCCAGCGCCAGGGAGAACCCAGGAGTCCTGGCTCCCAGCCCCCTGCTCTAACCACCAGCTCCCACTGCCCTCCCAGCACCAGGTGTCATAGCTTCCAGCGAGACCTAGGCCCTCCCTTCGTCCTGACCCCCCGCGTCCTGTGTTGTGCCTGCCCCGTAGACACGCCGGGTGGCAGCCCTGATCCCACGGGGGTGGTGAACACCAATGAGGCCTTCTGCACGGTGGTGCGCACGCGGCTGGGCCCCCACTCGCTGCTCTTCGCCGGGGAGGTGGACTGCGCCGACCCCCAGGGGCCCTGGCCGGAGCCCCCCGCCTGCTACGTCGAGCTCAAGACCTGCAAGGAGCTGCACAGCTGGCCTCAGCGCCGGAGCTTCTACAGGTGAGACCCTCGCTGGTCTGGTGCCCTCACTCAGCCCCTCTGCATTCCCAGGAAACCCACCCCCCCCAGCAGCATGGCCCCCGGGGGTCCCCAGCCCCCCCCCCACCCTTTCCCCTCTGCATTCCCAGGAAACCCCCCCCCCAGCAGCATGGCCCCCGGGGGTCCCCAGCCCCCCCTGCCCCCCCCCACCCTTTCCACTCTGCATTCCCAGGATTGCCCCCCCACAGCAGCATGGGCCCCAGGGGTCCCCAGTGCCCCAGTCAGCCCCCCTATGCTCACCCTTTCCCCTCTGCATTCCCAGGAACGCCCCCCAGTAGCATGGCCCCCACGGGGTCCCTAGTGCCCCAGCCACCCCCTACAGGGGCCAGGCCTGAGCCAGTTCCCAGCCCTGTCCCTGCGCAGGTGACGGTTGGCTGGGAGGCCCGAGGGCAGTGGCTCAGGCTGACCCCCGCCCCCAGGCACAAGCTCCTCAAGTGGTGGGCTCAGTCGTTCCTGCCGGGTGTGGCCCGCATTGTGGCCGGCTTCCGCCGCCCCGACGGCTCCGTGGCCACCCTGGAGACCTTCCAGACCATGAAGATCTTCCAGCTGATCCGGGTGAGTGCGGGGAGCTGCCCCCGGCCAGGCCCAGGCTTCTCCTTTCTCCTTCCTGCCTCCCTCTCTGCCCCCACTGGGGGCTGAACCGCCTTCCCCCCCAGGACGAGCGGGGCTGCTGGGAGCCGGCGGTGTGCGTGAGCTTCTGCCAGGCCTTCCTGGCCTTCCTCAAGAGGGCGGTGACAGAGGACGATCCACAGTGAGTACGATGTGTATCAAAGGGGCAGCCCTGTGAGTGAGTATGATGGGACCGAGGACTTCTGGCTGCTGCCCCTCCCCTGCTCTAACCACCAGCCCCCACTGCCCTCCCAGCGCTGGGAGAGAACCCAGGAGTCCTGGCTCCCAGCCCCTGCTCTAACCACCAGCCCCCACTGCCCTCCCAGCACCAGGGAGAACCCAGGAGTCCTGGCTCCCGGCCCCCTGCTCTAACCACCAGCCCCCACTGCCCTCCCAGCACCAGGGAGAACCCAGGAGTCCTGGCCCCCTGCTCTAACCACCAGCCCCCACTGCCCTCCCAGCACCAGGGAGAACCCAGGAGTCCTGGCTCCCAGCCCCCTGTTCTAACCACCATCCCCCACTGCCCTCCCAGCACCAGGGAGAACCCAGGAGTCCTGGCTCCCAGCCCCTGCTCTAACCACCAGCCCCCACTGCCCTCCCAGCACCAGGGAGAACCCAGGAGTCCTGGCTCCCGGCCCCCTGCTCTAACCACCAGCCCCCACTGCCCTCCCAGCACCAGGGAGAACCCAGGAGTCCTGGCCCCCTGCTCTAACCACCAGCCCCCACTGCCCTCCCAGCACCAGGGAGAACCCAGGAGTCCTGGCTCCCAGCCCCCTGCTCTAACCACCAGCCCCCACTGCCCACCCAGCGCTGGGAGAACCCAGGAGTCCTGGCTCCCACCCCCCTGCTCTAAGCACCAGCCCCCACTGCCCACCCAGCGCTGGGAGAAAAGCCAGGAGTCCTGGCTCCCAACCCCCTGCTCTAACCACCAGCCCCCACTGCCCTCCCAGCGCCAGGGAGAACCCAGGAGTCCTGGCTCCCCGCCCCCTGCTCTAACCACCAGCCCCCACTGCCCTCCCAGCACCAGGGAGAACCCAGGAGTCCTAGCTCCCGGCCCCTGCTCTAATCACCAGCGAGAACCCAGGAGTCCTGGCTCCCAGCCCCCTGCTCTAACCACCAGCCCCCACTGCCCACCCAGCGCTGGGAGAACCCAGGAGTCCTGGCTCCCAACCCCCTGCTCTAAGCACCAGCCCCCACTGCCCGCCCAGCGCCAGGAGAAAACCCAGGAGTCCTGGCCCCCTGCTCTAACCACCAGCCCCCACTGCCCTCCCAGCACCAGGGAGAACCCAGGAGTCCTGGCTCCTGGCCCCCTGCTCTAAGCACCAGCCCCCACTGCCCACCCAGCGCTGGGAGAAAAGCCAGGAGTCCTGGCTCCCAGCCCCCTGCTCTAACCACCAGCCCCCACTGCCCTCCCAGCACCAGGGAGAACCCAGGAGTCCTGGCTCCCGGCCCCTGCTCTAATCACCAGCGAGAACCCAGGAGTCCTGGCTCCCAACCCCCTGCTCTAACCACCAGCCCCCACTGCCCTCCCAGCACCAGGGAGAACCCAGGAGTCCTGGCTCCCAGCCCCCTGCTCTAACCACCAGCCCCCACTGCCCTCCCAGCACCAGGGAGAACCCAGGAGTCCTGGCTCCCGGCCCCTGCTCTAATCACCAGCGAGAACCCAGGAGTCCTGGCTCCCAACCCCCTGCTCTAACCACCAGCCCCCACTGCCCTCCCAGCACCAGGGAGAACCCAGGAGTCCTGGCTCCCAGCCCCCTGCTCTAACCACCAGCCCCCACTGCCCTCCCAGCGCCAGGGAGAACCCAGGAGTCCTGGCTCCCAACCCCCTGCTCTAACCCCCAGCCCCCACTGCCCTCCCAGCGCCAGGGAGAACCCAGGAGTCCTGGCTCCCAACCCCCTGCTCTAACCCCCAGCCCCCACTGCCCTCCCAGCGCCAGGGAGAACCCAGGAGTCCTGGCTCCTGGCCCCCTGCTCTAAGCACCAGCCCCCACTGCCCTCCCAGCACCAGGGAGAACCCAGGAGTCCTGGCTCCCAGCCCCCTGCTCTAACCACCAGCCCCCACTGCCCTCCCAGCGCCAGGGAGAACCCAGGAGTCCTGGCTCCCAACCCCCTGCTCTAACCCCCAGCCCCCACTGCCCTCCCAGCGCCAGGGAGAACCCAGGAGTCCTGGCTCCCGGCCCCCTGCTCTAACCCCCAGCCCCCACTGCCCTCCCAGCGCCAGGGAGAACCCAGGAGTCCTGGCTCCCAGCCCCTGCTCTAAGCACCAGCCCCCACTGCCCTCCCTGCCCCCGGGGAGAACCCAGGAGTCCTGGGTCCCAACCCCTGCTCTAACCACCAGCCCCCACTGCCCTCCCAGCGCCAGGGAGAACCCAGGAGTCCTGGCTCCCAACCCCCTGCTCTAACCCCCAGCCCCCACTGCCCTCCCAGCGCCAGGGAGAACCCAGGAGTCCTGGCTCCCAGCCCCTGCTCTAAGCACCAGCCCCCACTGCCCTCCCTGCACCGGGGAGAACCCAGGAGTCCTGGGTCCCAACCCCTGCTCTAACCACCAGCCCCCACTGCCCTCCCAGCGCCAGGGAGAACCCAGGAGTCCTGGCTCCCAGCCCCTGCTCTAACCACCAGCCCCCACTGCCCTCCCAGCGCCAGGGAGAACCCAGGAGTCCTGGCTCCAGCCCCTGCTCTAACCACCAGCCCCCACTGCCCTCCCAGCGCCAGGGAGAACCCAGGAGTCCTGGCTCCCAGCCCCCTGCTCTAACCACCAGCCCCCACTGCCCTCCCTGCACCGGGGAGAACCCAGGAGTCCTGGGTCCCAACCCCTGCTCTAGCCACCAGCCCCCACTGCCCTCCCAGCGCCAGGGAGAACCCAGGAGTCCTGGCTCCAGCCCCTGCTCTAACCACCAGCCCCCACTGCCCTCCCAGCGCCAGGGAGAACCCAGGAGTCCTGGCTCCCAGCCCCTGCTCTAAGCACCAGCCCCCACTGCCCTCCCTGCACCGGGGAGAACCCAGGAGTCCTGGGTCCCAACCCCTGCTCTAACCACCAGCCCCCACTGCCCTCCCAGCGCCAGGGAGAACCCAGGAGTCCTGGCTCCCAGCCCCTGCTCTAACCACCAGCCCCCACTGCCCTCCCAGCGCCAGGGAGAACCCAGGAGTCCTGGCTCCAGCCCCTGCTCTAACCACCAGCCCCCACTGCCCTCCCAGCACCAGGGAGAACCCAGCAGTCCGGCTCCCAGCCCTCACCCCTGCCCTCCTCCCCGTAGGCTGGTGCACTTGTTCTCCTGGGAGCCAGGCAGCGCCGTGTCCTGCACGCGGCACCGGGGCGGGGAGCACCTGGTCCTGCCGCCCTGGTACGTGGAGGCGCTGAGCAGCGGCGGAGGCGGGACGGAGCTGAGCCCCTCGCGGGCCACAGACGAGCACCAATAAAGGCTGGGCCAGGGCCGGGGGCTGCCACGTGCCTGTGTTGGGAGCAGCCGCCTGGGACCCCGGCACCCTTGCTGGGCTGCAGGCCAAGGGCCGGGGTCTCTGGGGTGAGGGTCCTGCTCAGCTGCACCAGCCCCATAGGAAGTGTGACCTTTAACCCGGCACCCCAGGGCGAGCGGCTGCCTAGCAGCTGTGGGGGAGGCGGCCAGGGGGGAACTGGCAGGGCCACCCTAAGTTGTGCCAACCCTGGAACCAAGGGGGAGAGATCTGGAGGGAACCAGCGTGGCCCAGTCACCCCCTTTCCTACTACAATGGCACAGTCCCACCCCCCTCGGGACCAGAAAACATTCATGGAGCCAACCGGGCGCAGGGCCTGGAGCAGCCCCCCCAGGCAGTGGGAAGCGGGGGAGGCAGGTAGGGCCTGGAGCAGCCCCCCCAGGCAGTGGGAAGGGGGGGGAGGCAGGTAGGGCCTGGAGCAGCCCCCCCAGGCAGTGGGAAGGGGGGGGAGGCAGGTAGGGCCGGGAGCAGCCCCCCCAGGCAGTGGGAAGGGGGGGGAGGCAGGTAGGGCCTGGAGCAGCCCCCCCAGGCAGTGGGAAGGGGGGGAGGTAGGTAGGGCCGGGAGCAGCCCACCCAGGCAGTGGGAAGGGGGGGAGGTAGGTAGGGCCTGGAGCAGCCCCCCCAGGCAGTGGGAAGCGGGGGAGGCAGGTAGGGCCGGGAGCAGCCCCCCCAGGCAGTGGGAAGTGGGGGAGGCAGGTAGGGCCGGGAGCAGCCCCCCCAGGCAGTGGGAAGTGGGGGAGGCAGGTAGGGCCGGGAGCAGCCCCCCCAGGCAGTGGGAAGGAGGGGGAGGTAGGTAGGGCCTGGAGCAGCCCACCCAGGCAGTGGGAAGGGGGGGGAGGTAGGTAGGGCCTGGAGCAGCCCCCCCAGGCAGTGGGGGAGGCAGGCAGGGCCTGGAGCAGCCCACCCAGGCAGTGGCCGGGGGGGGGGAAGGCAGGGCCTGGAGCAGCCCACCCAGGCAGTGGGAAGAGGGGGAGGTAGGCAGGGCCGGGAGCAGCCCACCCAGGCAGTGGCCGGGGGGGGGGAAGGCAGGGCCTGGAGCAGCCCCCCCAGGCAGTGGGGGAGGCAGGCAGGGCCTCGAGCAGCCCACCCAGGCAGTGGGAACGGGGGGAGGCAGGTAGGGCCGGGAGCAGCCCCCCCAGGCAGTGGGAAGCGGGGGAGGCAGGTAGGGCCGGGAGCAGCCCCCCCAGGCAGTGGGAAGGGGGGGAGGTAGGTAGGGCCGGGAGCAGCCCACCCAGGCAGTGGCCGGGGGGGAAGGCAGGGCCTGGAGCAGCCCCCCCAGGCAGTGGGGGAGGCAGGCAGGGCCTGGAGCAGCCCACCCAGGCTGTGGGGGGTGGGGGGAATGGAGACCAGTGGTTGCTGGCCAAGGCAGGGGAAAGGAGCCCAGCTGCACCCCCCACTCCAGCAGAGGAGACCCAGAACTCCTGGCTGGGGGAGCAGTGGGGCACAGGGCCCCCCAAACACCCAGCAGGGACCATGTGGTCACAAGGGGACTCACCCTGCCCGCTCCCCCCATGCCCCCGCTGTGGGGGGTGATCGCCCCTGTTCCCAGCTGTAGGGCGAGGTCGCCCTCTCCCCAGTCAGGGCCGCACGCCAGCTGGTGCAGGGAGCTTTATTCCGCGGGCCGGGCCCGGGGGCCGCGCTCACTGGGTGTAGAGGCTGGCGGCGAAGACGATGTCCCTCTTGATGAGGCTGGAGGCCTGCTCCATCTTGGCGTAGAGCGTGGGCTCGCCGATGATGCGGGCCGCATTGCGCACGTCCCGGCAGGTCTCCTCCAGCCGCTGGATGCAGCGCACCACGATCCCCTCCTGCGTCTCCGTCAGCCGGGCCAGCTCGGCGAAGGGCTGCGGGACAGGGACGGGGCTGGGGCTGGGGCTGGTGGGAGCTGGCTCGCCCACGTGGCGTGGGGCACCGCCGCGCCTGGCCCCCCGAGAGGCACCAGCCTCTCCCAGCCGGGGGCAGGGACTGGGGCAGGTTCTGTCCCCTCTAGGGGCACCAGGGAACGGGGCAGGGCCCGGCTGGCTTGGGGGCAGGTTCTGTGCCCTCTAGGGGGACCGGCTCCTCCCCGTCTCAGGGCGCAGGGAATGGGGCAGGGCCCGGAGGGGGGCAGGGCCCGGCTGGCTTGGGGGCAGGGAATGGGGCAGGTTCTGTCCCCTCTAGGGGGACCGGCTCCTCCCGGTCTCAGGGCGCAGGGCCCGGCTGGCTTGGGAGCAGGTTCTGTCCCCTCCAGGGGCACCGGGGAACGGGGCAGGGCCCGGCCGACCCTCCCGCACTCACCATGCCACGGGCCCACTCGTACACCACCTCCACCAGGCCGAAGTTGTACTGCGCCACGAAGTCCTCCACCGACTCGCGCAGGCCGCAGTCCCGCTGCAGCAGGGCGACGCGCTCGGCCACCGCCCGGATCCGCTCCATGCCCTGCGGGGGAGCCGGCCGTGAGGGGCCCGGGCCTGGAGTCCTGCCCCCCCCCCCCGCCGCCCCCCATCGCCTCGCCCACCTGGCGCAGCACGCTGGGCAGCTGGGGCTCGCTGGGGCCCTTGCCCTGGCACACCAGGCAGCTGAGCAGGGCCACGCTCTCCTCCGGCCGCAGCTCCGTCAGCAGGTTGTCGAACACCAGCTCCGTCAGCAGCAGCTCGTGGTTGCTGATCTCGCAGGCCACGCGCCCGGCCAGCTGCACCGCGCCCCCGGCGTCCACGTAGCCCAGCGCCCGCAGCACCTGGCACGGGGGAGCGGGGCAGCTGCAGGGGCCTCCCGCCAGCACGGCTCAGCCCCACCCCCTGCTGGTACTCTGGGGGGCAGGGCTCACCTGAACCTGCTGCTGGTACTCGGAGGGGGGGCAGGGCTCATCTCGACCTGCTGCTGGTACTCGGAGGGGGCGGGGGGGGCCAGGGCTCACCTCGACCCGCTGCTGGTGCTCGGGCTGGGGGGCATGCGAGGAGGGCAGGGTGGGGATGGGGGATGGGGGCTGGGGCTCACCTCGACCCGCTGCTGGTGCTCTGGGGCTGGGGGGCAGGCGGGGGGGCTGGTGCTCACCTCAACCCGCTGCTGGTACTCTGGGGGGCAGGGCTCACCTCGACCCGCTGCTGGTAGTCGGGGGAACGGGGGCAGGGCTCATCTCGACCCGCTGCTGGTACTCGGGCTGGGGGGCAGGCGGGGAGCGCAGGGTGGGGATGGGGGCTGGGGCTCACCTCGACCCGCTGCTGGTGCTCTGGGGCTGGGGGGCAGACAGGGGGACTGGGGCTCACCTCGACCCGCTGCTGGTACTCCGGCAGCAGCAGCAGGGATTGGTCCGATAGCAGGAACCGTCTGTGCTCCAGCTCCACCCGCAGCCGCAGCCGCTCGGCCAGTCGCAGGTACTGGGGGGAGACGGGGGTCAGAGGGGCCCTGATGCCCCCCCGCGCCGGCCCTGCCCCGCCCCGCCCCGCCCCACGGCGCTGGTGCTCACCTGGGGGGCGAAGCGGGGGCTGTGCACACACTGGAAGCTGGGCAGCATCTCCTCCAGGCGCCGCAGCCGCACGACAGCCTCCACCACCTCCAGCTCCTTCAGCTGCAGCGCGCCCACCGGGTCCAGGCGGGGCAGCCCCCTGGCGCCCCCCTCCGCCAGCCGCAGCAGCTCCTGCGCCGCCTGCACGGCCGAGGGCCCGGGGGGGTCGTGCCTGCAACGGCGCCAGCCCGCAGGCGCTAGCCCCGGGGGTGGCGCTGGCCTGGCCCCCCCCAAGGCATGGCCGAGCCCCCCCACCTGTCCCCCCGAGCCACAGCTTGGCTCCCCCACCAGTCCCTGACCCATGGCCGAGTTCCTCACCGGCCCCCCGAGCCACGGCCTGGCTCCCCCACCTGTCCCTGACCCATGGCCGAGGTCCTCACTGGCCCCCCCGAGCCATGGCTGAGCCCCCACTTTGCCCCGACCGACGCGTGAGGTCCCCCACCAGGCAGGAGAGCCCCTGGCCCCCGCTTTCACCAGACGCCCCCACTACCCCCCCCCCCCCCGCACCTGAACCGCGGCATCTGCCGCTTCCGGACATCCTCCAGGATGCGCTCGGCATTGACCCGCAGCGTCCGGCCTGTCAGCACCGCGATGTCGCACGGCCCCAGCTGCTCCACCACGTGACCGCAGGGCCCTGCCCGGAGAGTGGGGCATGTGGGCCGGGGCCCGAATCCCTGCTGAAACTGGCAGCCTCTGCCCCTTCCCAGAGCCGGGGAGAACCCAGCCTGTCTCAGCGCTCCTCCCCGCCAGCTCCAAGCACCAGCCCCCACTGCCCCCCAGCGCCGGGGAGAACCCAGGAGTCCTGGCTCCCAGCCCCTGCTCTAACCACCAGCCCCCACTGCCCCCCAGCGCCGGGGAGAACCCAGGAGTCCTGGCTCCCAGTCCCTGCTCTACCCACCAGCCCCCACTGCCCCCCAGCGCCGGGGAGAACCCAGGAGTCCTGGCTCCCAGCCCCTGCTCTAACCACCAGCCCCCACTGCCCCCCAGTGCCAGGGAGAACCCAGGAGTCCTGGCTCTCAGCCCCCACTCCCCCACCAGTGCCAGGGAGAAAACGGCTGCTCGCCCTGGGTTACCTTCAGGCAGGAAGAGCTTGTTGAGCAGCAGGTCGTCGGGGAAGGGCACCTCTGGGCTGGGGCTGCCCCTGTCTGTGTCCCCACCCGGGGTCCCCTCCTCGGGGGCCTTCTCGCAAAGCACCAGGGTGGTGAAAGTCCGGTTGGCTGCGTCGGGGGAGACCTGTCGGGGGAGCCGGGCTGGTTACCCAGGGGAGATGCGGCCCCTCTGGGGTGGGGCACTGAGGGAACAGCTGAGTAGAACGCTGCGGGGGAGGAGGATGCGGAGCACCCCCTGCGCTTCTCACCTGTAGGATCACCCCCAGGGCATTGCGGTGCACCGGGGTCTGGACGATCACCACGCGGCCGGGCGCCAGAGCCTTCAGTCCGCTGGCCGACTCCGCCACCCGCCGCTGCGGGGAAAGGAGGGGACTGGTCTGCCCCGGCTCGGCCCCCGCGCCCTCTTCCCGCCCCAGCCAGCCCGGTCTGCCCCGGCTCGGCCCTCCCGCCCTCTTCCCGCCGCTGCCAGCCCGGTCTGCCCCGGCTCGGCCCCCGCGCCCTCTTCCCGCCGCTGCCAGCCCGGTCCGCCCCGGCTCAGCCCTCCCGCCCTCTTCCCGCCGCTGCCAGCCCGGTCCGCCCCGGCTCAGCCCCCGCGCCCTCTTCCCGCCGCTGCCAGCCCGGTCCGCCCCGGCTCAGCCCTCCCGCCCTCTTCCCGCCGCTGCCAGCCCGGTCCGCCCCGGCTCAGCCCCCGCGCCCTCTTCCCGCCGCTGCCAGCCCGGTCCGCCCCGGCTCAGCCCTCCCGCCCTCTTCCCGCCGCTGCCAGCCCGGTCCGCCCCGGCTCGGCCCCCGCGCCCTCTTCCCGCCCCAGCCAGCCCGGTCTGCCCCGGCTCGGCCCCCGCGCCCTCTTCCCGCCGCTGCCAGCCCGGTCCGCCCCGGCTCGGCCCCCGCGCCCTCTTCCCGCCGCTGCCAGCCCGGTCCGCCCCGGCTCAGCCCTCCCGCCCTCTTCCCGCCGCTGCCAGCCCGGTCCGCCCTGGCTCGGCCCCCGCGCCCTCTTCCCGCCGCTGCCAGCCCGGTCTGCCCCGGCTCAGCCCTCCCGCCCTCTTCCCGCCGCTGCCAGCCCGGTCTGCCCCGGCTCGGCCCCCGCGCCCTCTTCCCGCCGCTGCCAGCCCGGTCCGCCCCGGCTCAGCCCTCCCGCCCTCTTCCCGCCGCTGCCAGCCCGGTCCGCCCCGGCTCAGCCCCCGCGCCCTCTTCCCGCCCCAGCCAGCCCGGTCTGCCCCGGCTCGGCCCCCGCGCCCTCTTCCCGCCGCTGCCAGCCCGGTCCGCCCCGGCTCAGCCCTCCCGCCCTCTTCCCGCCGCTGCCAGCCCCGTCTGCCCCGGCTCGGCCCCCGCGCCCTCTTCCCGCCGCTGCCAGCCCGGTCCGCCCCGGCTCAGCCCTCCCGCCCTCTTCCCGCCGCTGCCAGCCCGGTCCGCCCCGGCTCAGCCCCCGCGCCCTCTTCCCGCCGCTGCCAGCCCGGTCCGCCCCGGCTCAGCCCTCCCGCCCTCTTCCCGCCGCTGCCAGCCCGGTCCGCCCCGGCTCGGCCCCCGCGCCCTCTTCCCGCCCCAGCCAGCCCGGTCTGCCCCGGCTCGGCCCCCGCGCCCTCTTCCCGCCGCTGCCAGCCCGGTCCGCCCCGGCTCAGCCCTCCCACCCTCTTCCCGCCGCTGCCAGCCCCGTCTGCCCCGGCTCGGCCCCCGCGCCCTCTTCCCGCCCCAGCCAGCCCGGTCTGCCCCGGCTCAGCCCTCCCGCCCTCTTCCCGCCCCAGCCAGCCCGGTCCGCCCCGGCTCGGCCCCCGCGCCCTCTTCCCGCCGCTGCCAGCCCGGTCCGCCCCGGCTCGGCCCCCGCGCCCTCTTCCCGCCCCAGCCAGCCCGGTCTGCCCCGGCTCAGCCCTCCCACCCTCTTCCCGCCGCTGCCAGCCCGGTCCGCCCCGGCTCGGCCCCCGTGCCCTCTTCCCGCCCCAGCCAGCCCGGTCCGCCCCGGCTCAGCCCTCCCGCCCTCTTCCCGCCGCTGCCAGCCCGGTCCGCCCCGGCTCAGCCCCCGCGCCCTCTTCCCGCCCCAGCCAGCCCGGTCTGCCCCGGCTCAGCCCCCGCGCCCTCTTCCCGCCCCAGCCAGCCCGGTCTGCCCCGGCTCAGCCCTCCCGCCCTCTTCCCGCCGCTGCCAGCCCGGTCCGCCCCGGCTCGGCCCCCGCGCCCTCTTCCCGCCGCTGCCAGCCCGGTCCGCCCCAGCCAGCCCGCTCTGCCCACAACAGCCAGGGAAAGTTGCTGCCCCACCCCGGGGCCAGGCTCTGCCCCTACCTGAATGAGACGACGTGTTTCCTGCAGGTCCTGCACGGCCTGGCAGTACTCGGGCAGGTCACTGAGCTGCCCCCCCGTGTCCACCTCCTCCATGGCGGCCAGCCGGCGGCTGAGCTGGGCGATGGCCAGCTCGTGGGCCTGCGGGGAGGGTGGGGGGGTCAGCGGCCGCTCGCTTCTGGCCCCTCTCCCGGCCCGGCCCCCCACCGGCCCGGCCCCCCGACCTGGCTGTCCTTGCGGCTGTGGAACTCGCAGAAGCTGCGTTTCATCATGTCCTCCACGCGCAGAGCCTCCACCCGCAGCAGGTTCAGGATCATGGTGTACGTCAGGCGGAACTGGGACTGCAGCTGCGTCGGCCTCCCCTGCGGGCGGGAGGGAGCGGGGCTGGGGCTGGGGCTGGGGCAGGGGACCCACCGCCCGCACGGGGACCCCTGCGCAGCCACGGGGATCCCAAGGCACATGACCTGCGCCCACCCCTGCAGACCGTCCGCCCGCCCCTGCACACCCAGGGGAGGCCCAGCTCCCCCCGCCCCCAACACTCCACAGGGCGCCCCAGCATTCCCCGGCTCAGCCCCCCGGCGCCCCAGCTCAGCCCCCCACCTCCACAGGATGCCCCAGCATCCCCCGGCTCAGCCCCCCGGCACCCCGGCTCAGCCCCCCACCTCCACAGGGCGCCCCAGCATCCCCCGGCTCAGCCCCCCGGCGCCCCGGCTCAGCCCCCCACCTCCACAGGGCGCCCCAGCATCCCTCGGCTCAGCCCCCCGGCGCCCCGGCTCAGCCCCCCACCTCCACAGGGCGCCCCAGCATCCCCCAGCTCAGCCCCCCGGCACCCCAGCTCAGCCCCCCACCTCCACAGGGCGCCCCAGCATCCCCCGGCTCAGCCCCCCGGCGCCCCGGCTCAGCCCCCCACCTCCACAGGGCGCCCCAGCATCCCCCGGCTCAGCCCCCCGGCGCCCCGGCTCAGCCCCCCACCTCCACAGGGCGCCCCAGCATTCCCCAGCTCAGCCCCCCGGCGCCCCCCCGCCTCCACAGGGCGCCCCAGCATTCCCCAGCTCAGCCCCCCGGCGCCCCCCCGCCTCCAGAGGACGCCCGAACATCCCCCAGCTCCCCCCCGCCTCCACAGGACCGCCCAGCATCCCCCAGCTCAGCCCCAACACCCCAGCTCCCCCCCCGCCTCCATAGGGCGCCCCAGTATCCCCCAGCTCAGCCCCGACACCCCAGCTCCCCCCCCCCGCCTCCACAGGATGCCCCAGCATCCCCCAGCTCAGCCCCACCTCCAGAGGACGCCCCAGTATCCCCCAGCTCAGCCCCGACACCCCAGCTCCCCCCCGCCCCGCCTCCACAGGACGCCCCAGCATCCCCCAGCTTCCCCCCCCCGCCTCCAGAGGATGCCCCAGCATCCCCCAAGCTCAGCCCCGACACCCCAGCTCCCCCCCGCCTCCACAGGGCGCCCCAGTATCCCCCAGCTCAGCACCCCAGGGGCAGCTCACCAGCATCATGCGGTGCAGGTCGGCCATCTCGGGCACCTGGGTCTTGCAGAGCACAATGACCATCCCGGTGGTGTCCAGCCCCCGGCGCCCGGCCCGGCCTGCCATCTGGATGTACTCGCCTGCAGGGGGCAGGGAGCCTCAGTGCCCCACGGCCCCGCCCCGAGGGCCCCCGCCTCACATCACCGAGGGCCCCTGCCCCACAGCACCACCCCAAGGGCCGCCCCCCCCAGCACTCGCCTGGCAGCAGGTCACGGAAGCCGGTGCCGTCGTGCTTGCGGATGGAGTCGAAAACCACGGTGCGGGCCGGCATGTTCACCCCCATGGCAAAGGTCTCCGTGGCAAACAGGATCTGAACCCCACAGAACAAATGGGGCCTCTGACCCCACCCTCCAGCCAAAGCCCCGCCCCGGCCAAAGCCCCACCCCTCTGACCCCTCCCTCCAACCAAAGCCCCACCCCTGGCCAAAGCCCCACCCCTCTGACCCCACCCTCCAGCCAAAGCCCCGCCCTTCTGCCCCCACCCTCCAGCCAAAGCCCCACCCAGGCCAAAGCCCCACCCCTCTGACCCCGCCCTCCGGCCAATGGCTGCCTCTTTACCCCAGCTGCAGGCCCAGCCCCGCCCCTCTCACCTTGACCAGCCCCTTGCTGAAGAGCATTTCCACCACCTCCTTGAGGATGGGCAGGATGCCGCTGTGGTGCACCCCGATGCCGCGCTTCAGCAGCTCCACCATGTGCAGCACCTGGACCCGCCCCGGGGGAGGTTACAGCCAGCGGCCCCCCGCCCCCCCACTTCCTGTCCGCCCCGCCCTGCCCCCCCCAGCTCCCAGGTCAAAGGGCGCGCGCCCCCCACCAAGCCGGGGACCCCACTTCCTGTGGAGTCCTGCCAAGCGCCCCAGCGGGGGCTCCGCCCAGCCCCATGCTGCGGGGGGGGGCGGGACTTCCTGCCTGGCTGCCTTTGATTCTCTCTCAGTGCACTGGGCCAAAAGTATGTGATGTCACTTCCTGTCGGGCAACCTCTGACCTTTATAAGGCTTGGGTAAACCCCCCCCCCGTTACCTGGGGAGGCCGGGACTTCCTGTCCCCCGGCAGGCAACTGGGGCTCTGTGTGGCTGTTGAAGCCCCAGGGGTGGGACTTCCTGTCCCTGTGCCCTTAAACTCCCCACACCTATTTCCTGTCTCATGGCAGCTGAGCCGGCCAATGGGCTGGGCCCTGGAGCTGCCTTGTCCTTGGGTGGGCGTCCCATCCGCCATGGAGCTCAGCCAGCCCCGCCCCCTGCCCCACCCTGCTGAGCCCCGCCCCCACCAATCCAAGCCCCGCCCCTCGCCCCGCCCCACCCCGCGGGCACGACCTGGGGCAGCTGGCGGTCGGAGCCCTTGAGGCGGGAGATGCACTTCTGGAAGAAGACGTGCACCTCGCTCTTCTCGGCGCTGCTGGTCAGGTCCACGGTGGTGAGGGCGGCGGCGTTGTCGTCGCACCGGGCGCGGGAGAAGGTGAAGGCCACGACCGGCAGCTGGTCCCGCTTCCGCAGCGTGTCGATGAGCGACAGCCACACCCCCTTCTCCTGGGCGGGGCGGCAGGTCAGGGCCGGACCCCCATCTCCCGCGCCCCCCAGACCCCCATCTCCCGCCCCAGCACTGACCTGGCCCGGCCCGGCCCCCGCCTGCGTGGGCTGCTTGGCCCCGAAGGTCTGGGCGTGTTTGCTGGTTCGCTCCTTCTTGGCCTCCACCGCCGCGTAGTACCTGGGGGAGACGTGGCGGGTGAGGGCGGGCGGTGCAGGGGTGGGCGGGGGGGCGGCGTGGGACTCACCCCTTGGAGAGGAAGCCGCCGCGGGCGTCCACCAGCAGGAAGAGCTCGTACTGGGACTTGTGGCTGGTGCCCGTGTACAGGTGGTGCTCCAGGGGCACCGGGCGCCGGGCCGTGCTGATCACGTACAGCTGCTTCCGCTTGATCCGCCTGCCGGGGGGGGAGGGGTCAGCGCTCGCGGTGCTGCCCCCCCACCCCCGGGCCAGCCACGCTTCCGCCTCCCCCACCCCGCCCCCCACCGGCCCTGCCCAACTCAGGGTCGCTGGGGTCCCCCCACCCCCTCCACTGCCCGAGACAGCCCCTCCCGGCCCGTCGGAGCCCCCCCACCCCCTCCGCCCCACTCACCCCACCCAGGCGGCGAACTCCAGCGTGTTGGGCACGGTGGCGCTCAGCAGAATGATGTTCACGTGCTCCGGCAGCATGATCAGCACCTCCTCCCACACCACCCCGCGCTGGGGGAAGAGGAGTCAGCCACGGCCCGCCCCATGGCCTGCCCCACGGCCCGCCCCGCGCTGGGGGAGAGGAGTCAGCCACGGCCTGCCCCACGGCCTGCCCCGCTCCGCACCACCCCGCGCTGGGGGAGAGGAGTCAGCCACAGCCCGCCCCACAGCCTGCCCCGCCCCGCACCACCCCGTGCTGGGGGAGAGGAGTCAGCCATGGCCCGCCCCGCCCCGCCCCGCACCACCCCGTGCTGGGGGAGGGGAGTCAGCCACAACCTGCCCCACACCACCCCACGGCCTCCCCCGCACAACCCCACGCTGGGTGAGAGAAGTCAGCCACGGCCTGCCCCACGGCCCCCCTCCTCCCAGACCACCCCACGCTGGGGAGATATGAGGGTCAGCCACAGCCCACCCTATGGCCTCTCCTCCCTGCTGCACACGAGAGTCTGGTCAGGACAGACACCCCGGCCCTCACCTCGGCGTCGTTGACGTAATGAACCTCGTCAAAGATCACCCACTCCAGGTCCCGGATCACGTCCGAACCATTGTACAGCATCGACCTGCCCCAGAGAGCCAGACGGCTGGACCCAGCGCCTGGGCCGGTCCCCACAGGCCTGCCGGCCCAGCCTGACCCCTGCCCCCCACCGGTGCCCCCCCCCAGCCCCGCCAGTGCCCCCCCTGCCCCGCAGACCCCGCCCCCGCCCGCGCCCAGCCCTGCCGGTGCCCTCCCAGCCCCTCACCGCAGGATCTCAGTGGTCATGATGAGGCAGGAGGCATCGGGGTGCAGCTGGACGTCCCCCGTGAGCAGCCCCACGTCCCCAAAGGTGTTCCTGAAGTCTCGGAACTTCTGGTTGGACAGAGCCTTGATGGGGGAGGTGTAGATGGTCCTGGGGGGGGAGGCGAGGGGGGAGGAGGGTGAGCGGTGGGGATCCAGCGGGGGGTGGGGGGAGGGGGGGGACGGGGCCTCACCTGGTCATGTGCTTCTGGGCCAGGGCAATGGCGTACTCGGCTACCACCGTCTTGCCGGCCGAGGTGTGCGCGGCTACGAAGAGCGAGTCGCGGCGCTCCAGGTGCAGGATGGCCTGTTTCTGGAACACGTCCAGCTCGAAGGGCCACTGCGGGGATGGGGGGGTCAGGGGGCTCCCAGCGTGCGCCGGGGCAGCCCCCCCCCACCCCCACCAGTGCCCCACGGCTCCCGGCGTGTGCTGGGGCAGCCCCCCCACCCAGTGCCCCCGCGCCGGACTCACCCGGAAGGCCGGGTCAGGAATGCGTTTGTAGAAGTCGTCCACGGGTGAGGAGATATCCACAGGAATCGCCCACTGCTCCTGGGGGGGCTCGGGGGGCACGGGCTGGGCGGGCGGAGGGGGCTCAGAGGCCACATCCTGCGGGGCAGAGGTGCTAGTTACGGGCTTCCCCCCTCGGCTCCCAGGACCTCAGAGCTCCCTCCCCGCCAGCCCCCCTTCCTATCCGCACCGTCGCCCCCCAGAGCTCCCCTCTTCCTATCCACACCCCTCGCGCTTCCCACAGCCCCCCAACTCCCCACCTTGAGCACCAGCTCCTCCAGGCTGTCTGCCCTCTGCAGGGCGGGGGTGGGGGCCGGGGGCCTCTCCTTCTCCTGCCCCTTTGTCTTCTTCTTCTTCTCCTGCTCTTCGTCGCTGGAGTCGCCGAGCTGGAAGGAGTCCAGCGCCCCCAGCAGCCCGCCCAGGGGCAGCCGTCCCGATGGGCCCTGCAGGGCCGCCCCTGCGGAGCAAACGCCGAGGTGGGGGTGCCCCAGGCGCTGGCCCTGCCTTGGGGACAGGGGGCCCAACACCGGCGGGCGCCGCGTCCCTTCCCACAGGACTGGGCACCCCGAGGCACCGGACTCCGCCGGGCCCTCCCCCACCCCCCCGTCCCAGCTGGTCCCTCCCCAGGGGCAGCTCCTACCTTGCGCTTTGAACTCCACCCCCTTCTTCCAGCCCAGGGGCACCGTCAGCAGCTCTGCGAAGCAGCCAAGGGAAAGCGGCAAAATTTCACCAGGGGAGGCAAGAGTGGGGCAGGGAATGGGGCAGGGCCTGGCCCCTCTGGGGCACCGGCTCCCCCCAGCCCCAGGATGCTGGTTGAGGGTAAGGGGGAATGAGGTGGCTGGGCTGGGCTGTGGGCGCCCCAGGACGCCGAGGTCTCACGTACCTTTCTCGAAGTCGACCTCCTCTTCCAGCTGCTCTCTGGTGCCGATCTGCTCTAAGCTGGGCTCGTCCATCCCACCTGGGGAGCCAGAGGGAGGCTGAGCCCCAGCAGTCCCTGGGGCAGGGGGTGGAGCTGTTTGGGGGTGGGGGGGGGCACCTACCTGGCCAGAAGGGGTAGTTGGTGCTGCTGCCCCGCAGGGCCTGGGCGGGGGGCCCCGGCGCGCGCTGGAAGGAGAGCGAGTTCTTGGCCGACAGCCCCACGTTGTCCAGCAGCGCCTGGCAGGGCAGGGGAGCGGGCAGGGTCAGAGGCAGGCCGGGGCCAAGCCCTCAGTGCGGTGAAGCACCCCCCCCCCCGCCCCCAGCACAGGGAGCACTGGAGCCAGGGAGACGAGGCCCCAGGCGTGGGAACGCCTGGCAGCGCTGTTGCAGGGCCTGGCGCCACGGACACGCTCCGCATCGGTACCTCTCCCGGCTCCTTTCCTCTGGTCCAGCCCCAACTTGCTAGCCCTGAATCCGTCTGTCCGTCTACCCTACCCCCTCCGGATCCTCCTCTCTAACCCACTTCCCAGCTCTGCCCCCCCGCTGCCCTCGTCTGAGCCCTTCCCTGGCCAAGAGCTCGTTTGCTGGAACGCAGCAGCCGCAGCTGCACGCGCTTGTCAAGATGGGGCCGTGCCCTGTGTGTTGGGGTTCAGCAGTCCCCAAGCTCTGCCCCGGTCTGCAGGCAGGAGTGACTCTCACCCAGCAGGTAGCACAGGAGGTTGATGAGGTGACAGAGCCCAGCTCAGCACAGAGGGGTCAGTGCAGCCAGCAGAGACAGTCATTGCAACCCGTCCTGGGGAGAGGAGCCCGAGGGGGGCCCCTCTGGGGTGCAGCTTCCCCCCTCACCAGGCTGGCGCCTTCCAGCTCCCTCTTCCCCAGCTTCTAACTGCCCCTCCGATTCCAACCCAGCTCGGCTCCTCCCTGCTCTGTGCTCAGGGCAGAGTTGTTGTGATGGAGCGGGGGGGGGGGTGCATGTGTGAGTCAGGCTAGATGTCTGAAGCAAGCAGCAGCTCCCAGTGGCTAAGGATGACCCTGGAGCTACAACTAGCAGGTAACACCTCTGCCCTGAACAAAGAGGAGGGAGGAGCCGAGCGAGGTTTGAATCGGGGGTGGCAGTTAGAGGCTAGGGGGAGAGGGAGCTGGAAGGCGCCAGCCTGAGGAGGGGGAAAGCTACACCCCAGAGGGGCCCCCCTCGGGGTCTTCTCCCCAGGACAGGTTGGAAGGATTGTCTCTGGCTGCTGTACTGACGCTTCTGTGAGAAACTGGGCATCTGTTGCCTAATAAACCTCCTGTTGTACCTGCTGAGTGAGAGTCTCTCCTGCCAGCGGCCGGGGTGCAGTGCAGGGGGACCTCTGAACCCCATCACAGTTGTTACCTGCCAGCCCAGGTACAGCCCAGGGGTCATCCTTAGCCCTGGGAGCTGCTCTGCTCGTCTCACACATCCACCCTGAGTCTCACACATCTTCTCTGCCCCACCCCTGAATTCAGACAGAGACCAGAAAACCTTTCCTGTTCTGTTCTCTGTTAGCGCTGCCCACCGCTCTGCTTTCCTTATTCCCAGCCCTCCCCTTGCTCCTCTGACGCCGGCTGCGCGTGGAGCGGCCGTGTTCGGAGAACGCTGCCCAGCGACTCCTCCAGCAGACAGAACACAAGGATTTGATGGCGCCCTGCGAACGCCCGTCTCTCTGTCAGGCGACGCGGCCTCCTGCAAACACGCACACGCCTGTCGGAGCGGCCTCGCAGGCTCTCGGGTTTGACCGCGTTTCACCCGCGAGCGCAGTTACAGCAGGTACAGCACCGTACGTTCGCAAGCTCGGCTGTCGCCGGAAGAGCTCACACGCCCGTGTCTGTAACAGGGACGCTGACTAACGCTGCCTTTTGCTGGGCAAGTACCGGTTCTGCAACCGAGCGCAAACCAGGTGCTGCAGCCCCTGCGTTCTAGCCGCTGAGGGGAACCAGCCCCTCGGAAAAGGCGGGAAACATCCCGAGGGGTTGTAGCTGCTAATTGCTTAACGACGCGATTCGTTTCTGAATCACGCGACTGCCCGAGTCTCCAGGTTCCCGGCCCTCTCCGCTGGAGTGCGGCTGCCAGGGTGGAACCCCGGCGTCCGGGCGTGCTCACCTCTCTGAAGCCCAGGATCTGCCCCGTGGTGGGGTCCCGCTCCGTCTGCAGCGTGGAGTGCACAGGGGTGGCGTCCATCTCCAGCAGCGACCACACGGCCTTCTCCCGGGGCCAGCCCCTGATGGGGGGCAGGGGAAAATCCAGCAACAGCCTCACCCCGATGCGACCCCCACATCCCAGGCATTAGTTGGGTCTGGGCACTGATGTCCCAGGGCTGCCGGGGGCAAGGGGAAGCTGGGGTGCCAGGCCTGGGCTGCTCACCTGTGGGCCCTCTCAAAGTGGTGGATGGGCAGCCACTCGGGGCTGGCCAGGAAGCGCTGCTCCAGCTCGGAGGCCAGGTCCATGGCGAAGGGGGGCAGGCCGTGGGGCAGCTGGAAAGGCAGGAGGGAGACGTGAAGTTGGGGGGGGGGACGCCGCCAGGCAGGCCAGGCCCTGGCCAGTGATGGGGGGCGGTGGGCTCACCGTGCAGAGAGGCAGCATGTCCCCACCGGGCCCCTCGGGGCGGGTGAGGAGCTCAAAGCGCCCAGCGCAGCCCACTTCCAGCAGGGACAGCGGCAGCTCCAGGGGCCCCCGGGGGGGCAGCACTGGGGGGGGGGGCAGCACGGGGGTCAGACTCCGCAAAGACACCCCCCCATAGCCTGATGTCCCGAACCCCCCCCACCGTCTGCCCTGTGCCCCTTGCCCTGCCCCACCCCCACTGCCCCTCCCCCCTCGCTGCTCTGCCCCACCCCCACCCCCCTTCCATGCCCCACTCCCCCCTCGCTGCCCCGGCCCACCCCACTCCCCCCTGCGCTACCCCACTTCCACTCCCCCCCCCGCTCTGCCCCGCCCCGCCCCGCCCCAGCTGCTCTGCCCCTCCCCCACTGTCCCACCCTGCCACCCCTCCCCCACCCATTCTCTCCATCGCGGCTCCGCTGCCGCCCCCTGCCCCGGAAGCGCTCGACGAGAGCTGCGGGGCGGAAGCCGGAGGAGGTGGAGGAAGAGGGCTGCGGGGCGGAAGTGACGCGTCCGTGCTGCGGCCAATGGTGGGGAGCGGGGAGACGGGCGGAAGTGACGTCCACCACAGCCCCACCCGCGGGGTCGCTGTATCAACCCTCCGCCCCGGGCGCGCGCCCCGCTATGCAAATGAGGGCGGCGCTCGGCCAATAGGCGGCGGCGACGAGGGAGGAGGCTGCGGAACGCGCCAGCCTGGGGGGCGGGGCCGGGAAGTGCGTCTGAGGCCGCCGCGGGGGCCGCCGGGAGCACAAGGGGCGGGCGGGCCGGCCGCGCCCGTTGCATTGTGGGAGTTTCCGTGGGGGGGCGGGACTTCCGGGGGCGGGCCGCTGCCTAGCACCGGCCTCAGGCTCCCCGCGCCCCCCGGACCGGACCGGACCGGACGGGACGATGCTGGCGCTGCCGCCCGGCCTCAGCGAGGAGGAGGAGGCGCTGCAGAAGAAGTTCGCCAAGCTCAAGAAGAAGGTGGGGGCGGGGCCTGGGGCGTGAAGGGGGCGGGGCTGGACGAGGCGGGGCTCGGCGGGCGGGGGCCCGGAGGTGAAGGCGGGGCGGGGCTGGGTGGAGGCGGGGCCCGGAGGTGAAGGGGGCGGGGCTGGGTGGGGGCGGGGCATGGGGGAAAGTGGCTGGGTGAGGGCGGGGCCCGGAGTGAAGGGGCGGGGCGGGGCATAGGGGGGAGGGGCCCGGGTGAAGGGGGCGGGGGGGCGGGACACGCACCTGACGGGCAGCTCCGGTCTCGCCCCCCAGAAAAAGGCGCTGCTGGCGCTGAAGAAGCAGCAGAGCTCCACCAGCGCAGCCACCCAGGGCGGCATCAAACGCTGTGAGCCCGGACGCCTGGGTCCCCCACTCGTGGTGGGGGGGGGGGAGGAGCTGGGGGCAGAGCAGTGTTGGGGGGCTGGGAGCCAGGACTCCTGGGTTCTCTCCCCGGCGCTGGGAGGGCAGTGGGGGCTGGTGGTTAGAGCAGGGGCCGGGAGCCAGGACTCCTGGGTTCTCTCCCCAGCGCTGGGGGGCAGTGGGGGCTGGTGGTTGGAGCAGGGGCTGGGAGCCAGGACTCCTGGGTTCTCTCCCCGGCGCTGGGAGGGCAGTGGGGGCTGGTGGTCAGAGCAGGGGGCTGGGAGCCAGGACTCCTGGGTTCTCTCCCCGGCGCTGGGAGGGCAGTGGGGGCTGGTGGTCAGAGCAGAGGGCTGGGAGCCAGGACTCCTGGGTTCTCCCTGGCGCTGGGAGGGCAGTGGGGGCTGGTGGTTAGAGCAGGGGCTGGGAGCCAGGACTCCTGGGTTCTCTCCCCGGCGCTGGGAGGGCAGTGGGGGCTGGTGGTCAGAGCAGAGGGCTGGGAGCCAGGACTCCTGGGTTCTCCCTGGCGCTGGGAGGGCAGTGGGGGCTGGTGGTTAGAGCAGGGGCCGGGAGCTAGGACTCCTGGGTTCTCCCCGGCGCTGGGAGGGCAGTGGCTATGGTGTGGAGTTCGGGGAGCAGACGCCTGGGTACTAGCCTCCCGCTTTCCCAGCCATCTCAGACCAGCCGGTTGTGGACACGGCCACAGCGACAGAGCAGGCCAAGATGCTGGTGAAGACGGGAGCCATCAGCGCCATCAAGGCAGAGAACAAGAACTCCGGCTTCAAGCGCTCACGGACGCTGGAGGGGAAGCTGAAGGTCTGTGGGGAAGTAATGGGGGCGCTGTGGGGTTCAGACCTCCCCAGAGCCTGCCTGACTCTTTGCGTACTTCTAGGACCCTGAGAAGGGACCAGCCCCCACCTTCCAGCCCTTCCAGCGCAGCATGTCGGCCGACGATGACAGCCAGGAGGTACCTGGGTTTGCGGAGAGGGGGCTGGGATCAGGACTCCTGGGTTGTCCCCAGCGCTGGGAGGGCAGTGGGGGCTGGTGGTTAGAGCAGGGGCTGAGAGCCAGGACTCCTGGGTTCTCTTCCCAACTCTGGGAAGACAGTGTGGGCTGGTGGCACAGAGGAGGGTGGGGCACTGGGGACCAGGACTCTTGGGTTCTCCCCAGCTCAGGGCTCAGCATTGTGAACAGCTGGGCCAGGGGGCGAGGGCAGTCCCAGGCCCACACCCCGTGGGGTGTTGGGATGTGCAATGTGCTTGTATGCCGGGGGTTCCCAGCCCACCTTGGGGACCTGACCTGTGTGCTCGGGGGGGTGACCTGCTTTTTTCTCTGCTGCAGTCCCGGCGTCCCCAGAGGAAATCTCTCTACGAGAGGTGAGTGCACCCCCAGGCCCTCCCCCCAAAAGCCCCAGCCCTGTGCAGAGTGAAAGGAGTCCTGTCCCCCGGGGCCCTGAGAAACACTGCGCGTTCTGGGCACCTGAATCTCCCCGGGCAGTGGCCGTAGCGCTCAGCTTCCAGGGAACCCTGGCCCCAGCCCCAGCCCCCCTCTAAGCACGAGGCCCCGTTCCCGGCCCCAAGCACACCCACGACGCTGGACCCCGCAACAGCCCTGACCCAGTGCGCGCCCCCACCCCTTGCAGCTTCGTGAGCTCCAGCGAGCGCCTGCGGGACCCTGACAAGGAGGCCGAGGACGAGCGGGACGCGGAGCGGGAGTCGGAGCGCGAGGGGCTGCATGGCTTCGAGTGGGACTACGACCGCGAGCACAGCCGGGAGCGGAGCCGCGAGAGGGACCGTGAGCGGGACAGCAGCTTCCGCCGTATGACGCCACAGCGGCCTGGGCCTGGATTGCGGCCCCACGGCTGGGAGGGCAGTGGGGGTTGGTGGTTAGAGCAATGGGGGGCGCCGGGAGCCAGGACTCCTGGGTTCTCCCCAGCTCTGGGAGGGCAGTGGGTCTGGCGGTTAGAGCAGGGAGCCAGGGCTCCTGGGTTCTCTCCCAGCGCTGGGAGGGCAGTGGGGGCTGGTGGTTAGAGCAGGGGCTGGGAGCCAGGACTCCTGGGCTCTCACTGGCACTGGGAGGGCAGTGGGGGCTGGTGGTTAGAGCAGGGGACTGGGAGCCAGGACTCCTGGGTCCTCACCGGCGCTGGGAGGGCAGTGGGGGCTGGTGGTTAGAGCAGGGGGTTGGGAGCCAGGACTCCTGGGTCCTCACCGGCGCTGGGAGGGCAGTGGGGGCTGGTGGTAAGGGCAGGGGCCGGGAGCCAGGACTCCTGGGTTCTCCTGGTTCTACGCAGGGAGGGGCTGTGGGCGCTCCTGAGGATGCAGGACTCCCTGCGGCTCTGACCCCAGCTGACCCCTACAGGGTCCGACTCGTTCCCAGACCGGCGGGCCCCGCGCAAGGGGAACACAGTGTACGTGTACGGCACGGACATGACCCAGAGCCTGCTGCGCAACGCCTTCTCGCCCTTCGGCGCCATCATCGACCTCTCCATGGACAGCCCTCGCAAGTGAGTGCCGCCGGGGCGGGGCGGGGCCGGGGGGGGCCTGGCTCCCCGACTCCCTTCCCACCACTCCTCCTCTTCCCCCAGCTGCGCCTTCGTCACCTACGAGAAGATGGAGTCAGCGGATCAGGCCATCGCTGAGGTAGGGCCCCCACCGCCCGGCACTGACGGGGGCTGGCTCTGGGGTGGGGCGGGGCAGGGGCTGTGAGATGGGACCCCTGGCCCGGCACTGACGGGGGGCTGGCTCTGGGGCAGGGCGGGGCGGGGGCTGTCAGGCGGGGACCCCTCACCTGGCGCTGACGGGGGGCTGGCTCTGGGGCAGGGGCTGTCAGGCGGGGACCGCTGGCTCTGGGGCGGGGCGGGGCAGGGGCTGTGAGATGGGACCCCTGGCCCGGCGCTGACGGGGGGCTGGCTCTGGGGCAGGTGCCGGTGTAGCAGCAGACGTGTAGGGCTGGGTGCTGAGCAGGCTGTACAAGGAGGCCACGTGGGGTCCCCAGGGGGGCCGGGACCCAGCCCTGGGGTCTGACGCCGCCTTTCTCCCCAGCTCAACGGGGCGGTGGTGGAGGACGTGCAGCTGAAAGTCAGCATCGCCCGCAAGCAGCCCATGCTGGACGCGGCCACCGGCAAATCCGTCTGGGGCTCGCTGGGTGAGGGCCGCCCTCGGACGCCTGGGTTCTCTTTGCTGGGGTTGGGGGTGGGGCACAGGATGCCTGGGTTCCCCCTGGCTCAGGGAAGGCAGGAGTTGGGGTGGGGGGCAAGACGCCTGGTTCCCCCGGCTCGGTGAAGGTAGGGTGAGGGGTAGAACGCCTGGGTTCCCCCCCCAACTCAAGGCAGGCAGGTGGGAGCTCACGGCAGCTCTGGGCGGGGGGGGGCAGTTCCCCAGCCAGCACTGATCCCCTTTTTCCGCAGCCGTGAAGAACAGCACCAAGGGGTCCCACCGGGACAAGCGCTCGCAGGTGGTGTACAACGAGGATCTCTTCTGAGCCTGCGCCCCAATAAACGGCTGAGCTTGTGCCCCCCCAGCCGGCCTGGGTGTGTCCCCCCCCGTGTCCCCCGGCACCTCTGTCACCCCCCAGCCGGCCTGGGCGTGTGCCCCCCACCCCCTCGTGTCCCCCGGCACCTCTGTCACCCCCCAGCCGGCCTGGGCGTGTGCCCCCCACCCCCCCGTGTCCCCCGGCACCTCTGTCACCCCCCCCCCAGCCGGCCTGGGCGTGTGCCCGTCCCCCCCCGTGTCCCCCGGCACCTCTGTCACCCCCCAGCCGGCCTGGGCGTGTGTCCCCCCCCCGTGTCCCCCGGCACCTCTGTCACCCCCCAGCCGGCCTGGGCGTGTGCCCCCCACCCCCTCGTGTCCCCCGGCACCTCTGTCACCCCCCAGCCGGCCTGGGCGTGTGCCCCCCACCCCCTCGTGTCCCCCGGCACCTCTGTCACCCCCCAGCCGGCCTGGGCGTGTGCCCCCCACCCCCTCATGTCCCCCCGGCACCTCTGTCACCCCCCCCCAGCTGGCCTGGGCGTGTGCCCCCCACCCCCTCATGTCCCCCCGGCACCTCTGTCACCCCCCCCCCCAGCCGGCCTGGGCGTGTGTCCCCCCCCGTGTCCCCCGGCACCTCTGTCACCCCCCAGCCGGCCTGGGCGTGTGCCCCCCACCCCCTCATGTCCCCCCGGCACCTCTGTCACCCCCCGAGCCGGCCTGGGCGTGTGCCCCCCACCCCCTCATGTCCCCCCGGCACCTCTGTCACCCCCCGAGCCGGCCTGGGCGTGTGCCCCCCACCCCCTCATGTCCCCCCGGCACCTCTGTCACCCCCCGAGCCGGCCTGGGCGTGTGCCCCCCACCCCCTCGTGTCCCCCCGGCACCTCTGTCACCCCCCCCCAGCCGGCCTGGGCGTGTGTCCCCCCCGTGTCCCCCGGCACCTCTGTCACCCCCCAGCCGGCCTGGGCGTGTGCCCCCCACCCCCACGTGTCCCCCCGGCACCTCTGTCACCCCCCAGCCGGCCTGGGCGTGTGCCCCCCACCCCCTCATGTCCCCCCGGCACCTCTGTCACCCCCCCCCAGCCGGCCTGGGCGTGTGCCCCCCACCCCCTCGTGTCCCCCGGCACCTCTGTCACCCCCCAGCCGGCCTGGGCGTGTGCCCCCCACCCCCTCATGTCCCCCAGCACCTCTGTCACCCCCCAGCCGGCCTGGGCGTGTGCCTCCCACCCCCTCATGTCCCCCCGGCACCTCTGTCACCCCCCCCCAGCTGGCCTGGGCGTGTGCCCCCCACCCCCTCATGTCCCCCCGGCACCTTTATCACCCCCCAGCCAGCCTGGGCGAGTGTATGTGTCCCCCCGGCACCTCTATCACCCCCCAGCCAGCCTGGGCGAGTGTCCCCCCGTCTGTCCCCCCAGCACCTCCTATAACCCCCTGAGCCGACCTGGGCGAGTGTGTGTGTGTCCCCACCGTGTCCCCCCTGGCACCTCTATAACCCCTGAGCCGGCCTGGGCGTGTGTCCCCCCCTGCCACCCCCTTGCGCCGCCCCCAGCAAGGAGCCGAGTGTCCGTCTGGGGCAGGGCCCGGCTGGTTTATTGACAGCAGTGGGGGGCGCAGGGGGCAGCCCCCCTACATGAAGCCCAGCTCCTCCTTGGCCAGCTCCTTCCGCAGCCAGGGCAGCACGGTGAAGAGGTTGAGGTGGAAGTCGCGGGCGTAGGGCGGCGACTGCTGCTGGGGGTCCTTGCACACGTCCACCACGCCCCAGCTGATCACCCCCACCTGCCAGTGAGGGGCCGGTCAGCCACAGCCAGTGCCCCCACCCGCGCACGGCCACAGCCAGCGCACCTCACCCCCAGGCCGCTCAGGCCCACCCCAGCTGATCACCCCCACCTGCCAGTGAGGGGCTGGTCAGCCACGGCCAGTGCCCCCACCCGCCCAGGGCCATGGCCAGTGCCCCCCCTCCCCCTGGGCCAGTCAGACATGCCCCAGCTGATCACCCCCACCTGCAGGTGAGGGGCTGGTCAGCCACAGCCAGCGCCCCCCACGGCCTGACTCCACCCTCAGGGCAGGGCGCCCACAGCCAGCGGCCCCCCACTCACCCCAAGGCAGTTTGCCCATAGCCAACACCCCCCATGGCCTGACCCCCCCCCCACAGGGCAGGGCAGCCAGGCCCATGGCCAGTGCCCCCACCAGGGGGCAGGTCCGGCTGGCGGAGGGGAAATGGCAGTGGGGCAGGGCCTGGGGGTCGCTCACCTGGAAGTAGCGTTTGCCCTTGTGGATGATGAGGGGCCCCCCGGAGTCACCTGGGGAGGAGGAAAGGGGTTAGGGGAGCTGTGCTGCCGGGGGGGGCGAGGGGACCCCCAGGGCTGCTGAGGAGGGTGTGGGTTGTGGGGTTCTCACTGGGGGGACCAGCCTGAGGGGGGACCGAACGGGGTGTTGGACGGTAGGCAGGGGGACTGAAGGGGATGTCGGGGGACTGCCCAAGGGGCGGACCAAAGAGGGCGATGGGGGGGACCGGGGGGAGAGACCAGGAGCAGCCTGAGGGGGGGGACCGGGGGGCCGCACTCACCCTTGCAGGTGTTGGGGTCCACCACGGGGTCGATGCCGCCGCTGCAGAAGAACCGGGGCGTCACCACCTGGCTCACGTCCGTCACGTTAACATAGATGAGGGCTTTCTTGGCGTCCGCCTCGCAGGCCGATTTCTGGGGGCAGAGGGTGGCTGAGCACTGGGGGCCGCCCCCCACAGCCCCTGCCCTCAGCCCCAGGGGCACCCAGTAGAGCCACCTGGCCGGGCCCCCCCCCATGCCCTCAGCCCCAGGGCCCCCCAGCAGAGCTCCCCAGCCCCAGGGGCGTCCCCCCTCCCTCAGCCCGAGGGCACCTAACAGAGCTGCCTGGCCCCAGGCCCCCCTCCCCCCAGCCCCGGGGCCCCCCAGCAGAGCCGCCCAGCCAGGGGCCCCCCCCCGGCTGTATGGGGCTTGGCTGGTGGGGGCAGGGTGGTGCCCGGACGCCAGGGTCCCTCACCTTGGGGCCGTTCTTGATGTGCACCTCTTTGCGCTCCAGCACCTTCCGCCTCTGCCTGTCCACCTTCTCGTGCACGAAGAGGGCCGGGACCTCGCCCGCCGGCAGCAGCAGCCGCTCTGCGGGGAGACGCGGGGTCAGGGGCCGGGGCGCCCGCGGGGCCTGGGGGCGGCGGGGAGCGGCTCTTACCGTGGTGCTGGCAGCTGGTCTCGGGGTGGGGTTTGCGCAGGGCGCGGGTGGCCCCCTCGGTGCAGGGCAGGCAGATGGGGCTGGGGGAAGAAGGCCGCAGTCAGCGGGGGGGGGGGGGTTGAGGGTTCTGGGGGGCCCCAGAGGATCAGGGCTGCAGGAGACCACATTCACCGGATGCTGTTGCCAGAGCACAACAGGGTTGGGGGGCTCCAGGGGCATTGGGGCACCAGGGGGGTTGGGGGGTCTGGGGGGCTCCGCTCATGGGGACGTATAAGAGAAGGGGGTGGGGGTCTTGGGGGTTCCAGGGGGCCCCAGGCAGTTAGGAGTTCTGGGGAGTTGGGGGAGTTAGGGGTTTTTGGGAGGGCCCTGCTCACTGGGAGGTGTCAGAGAAGGGGAGTTGGGGGGCCGGGGCGTTGGGGGCATTGGGGCGCCCTGCTCACTGGGAGGTGTCAGAGAAGGGGCGTTGGGGGTTTTTGGGGGGGCCCGGGGATTGGGGATCCGGGGCCCCACTCACCGCACAGTGGGGGAGAAGGGGACGGGTTTCTTCAGTTTCACCAGCGCCACGTCGTAGTCGTAGAATTCCGGGATCCCCTTGTCCCGCAACGCCCCGATGTGGTACTGGGGGTGGCTCTGTAGCTCCTCCACCTTGTTAACCAGCTGCGGCCCTGCGAGGGACCCAGGCGGCCGGAGCTACAGCAGCGCCCCCAGCCCGGGGGACCCAGGCGTCCGGCCCAGCGCCCCCGGCCCCTCCCCCAGCCCGGGGGACCCAGGCGTCCGGCCCCTCCCCCAGCCCGGGGGACCCAGGCGTCCGGCTCACCCACGTCCACGGAGATCCACTGTGCCTCGTCGTTGATGTCGAAGCAGTGGGCGGCCGTGAGCACGTAGTAGGGGGAGATCAGCGACCCCTTGCAGATCTCCTGCCCCTTCCCGGGGCGCTGCGGGGGGCAGGGGGGCATTACCCCTCTGCGCAGCCCAGATCCCCTCCCCCGCCCCCTCTCCAGCCTCTGCCTGGGGCGCTGCGAGGGGGTTACCCCACCTGCCCCCACCCCCCACTTCCAGCCCCTTCCCGGGGCGCTGCGGGGGGGGTCACCCCAGCTGCCCCCCGGCTCCCCGCCCGCCCCCACTCACAGCGATCTTGATGGCCACGTGCCAGGGGTGCTTCTGCTGGTCCGAGGCCTCCTGGTAGTCATAGCCCAGGCCACACATGCTGAGCACCTCGCTCTCGTCTGGGGGGAGAGAGGGGTCAGGAGCCAGCAGGCTGGGCCCCAGGGGGTGGAGGGAGGGAGAGCTGAGGGGGGGGCCTGGAGAATGGGAGGGCTGGAGGGCCAGGGAGTCCTGGGGGATGAGGCGCTCGGGGGGATAGGGCAGTTCCTGGGAGGGTACGGGGCTCCCAGGGTGTCCTTCGGGATGGTGGTCCTAGGGGGCTTCTGAGGGGGTCCTGGGGGATCCCAGGGGGATGGTGGCCCTAGGGGGGGTCCTGGGGGGATGGAGGCCCTAGGGGGAGTCCTGGGGGGATCCCAGGGGGGGTGGGGGCCCTGGGGGATGGGGTCACTGGGGGGTCCCGGGGGGATGGAGGCCCTAGGAGGGGTCCTGGGGGGCCCTGGGGATGGGGTCACTGGGGGGTGGGGGTCCCGGGGGGATGGGGTCACTGGGGGGTCCCGGGAGGGGTTGGGGCCCTGGGGGGTTCCGGGGGGTGGGGGCCCTGGGGGGGGTCCCGGGGGTACCAATCATCTCCTGGAAGGTCTTGCGCAGGTCCTGGATGTTCTGCATGTGGAAAACGTGTTTCTCGTTGCTCTTGTGCGTGGCCAGCGCGTTCAGGTTCTGCAGGTTCACCAGGGCCCCGATCCCGAACACGTAGATATCTGGCGGGGAGCGGCGGGGTGAGCTGGGCGCAGTCGGGCCGCCCCTCCCTCCGGCCCAGCCCCCCGCCTCGGCGCTCACCCAGGTAGTCCTCGCGGCCGCGGTTGATGCTCAGCAGCTCCCGGATCTGCGCCACCACCGGCTCGGGGGAGCCCCCCATGTTGGTGTTCCCTGCGGACAGGTGGGGGGCTCAGCGGGGCTGGGAGGAGATGGGGGTGCGGGGGCCATGGGGCGCCCGGGGGGGGCCACCAGCAGAGCCAAGCACCAGCAGCGCTGGCTGGAGATGAGGGGCACAGGAGGGGTTGGGATGTGGGGGTCTCGGGGCTCCATGGGGATGTTGGGGGCCTGGGGGTGTGATGGGGTTCAGGGGTCCCCCTGCACTGCACCCCGGCCGCTGGCAGGAGTGACTCTCACTCAGCAGGTACAACAGGAGGTTTATTAGGCAACAGATGCCCAGTTTCTCACAGAAGCGACAGTGCAGCAGCCAGAGACAGTCCTTCCGACCCGTCCTGGGGAGAGGAGCCCGAGGGGGGCCCCGCTGGGGTGCAGCTTCCCCCTCCTCCGGCTGGCGCCTTCCAGCTCCTCTTCCCCCAGCCTCTAACTGCCGCCCCCGATTCAAACCCAGCTCGGCTCCTCCCTCCTCCCTGCTCAGGGCAGAGGTGTCACCTGCCAGGTGTAGCCCCAGGGTCATCCTTAGCCGCTGGGAGCTGCTGCTTGCCTCGGACATCCAGCCTGGCTCACACGCACCCCCCCCCCCCCCCGCTCCATCACAGGGGGATCCAGAGACGAGGTTGGGGTTCCCTTGGGGGGGCCACGGGCGGTCCAGGGGCCCATGGGGAGGTCGGTGTTCCCGCGGGGGGGGTCCCGGAGGGGGGGTCGGGGGGTCCCGCGGGGGGCCTCTCACCGTCGGTCATCAGCAGCAGCACGTGGCGGGTGGAGTTGGCCACCGGCGCCACCTTGTGGCCGCGCTGCAGCTCCTCGCGCTCCTGCTGCACCATCATGTTGTACAGCGCCGTGAGCGCCGCGCGCGTGTTCGTGCCGCTGCGCTGCGCGTGGCCTGCGGGGCGCGGGGCGTCAGCCCGGGCGGGACCCCGCCCCGGACCCCGCCCCCACCGCAGCCCCCCCCTGCTCCGGAGCCCCCCCACAGCCCCCCCGCTCCAGAGCCCCCCGCAGCCCCCCATCCCACCGCTCCCCAGCCCCCCGCCCCCCCCGCAGCCCCCCCGCTCCAGGGCCCCCCCCACAACCCCCCCCGCTCCAGAACCCCCCCGCAGCCCCCCATCCCACCGCTCCCGAGCCCCCCGCCCCCCACCGCAGCCCCCCCGCTCCAGGGCCCCCCCGCGCCCCCTCACTCTTGTACTGCAGCTTCTCCAGCTGGGTGGTGACGAAGTCGGCGTCGCTGCTGCGCGGGGCCAGGGCGCTCAGCACCACGTGCGGCTCCGTGGCGAAGGTCAGGATGGCGTAGTGCGGGAACACCCCGTAGCTGGAGATCTGGGGGGGCAGCTCAGTGGTGGGGCGCTGCCGCGGGGGGGCCGGGGGGCCGGTTGGGGGTTGGGGAAGCGGGTCCGGGGGATGGGCTGTGGGGTGGGGAAGAGGAGCTGGGGGCCGGTTGGGGGGTGGGGAAGGGGGGGGTTGGGCGGGGGGCCGGTTGGGGGGCGAGGAAGGGGGGGCCGGGCGGTCGGTTGGGGGTGGGGGGTCCCCACCTTCTCGACGAGCTGCACGAGGGCGTCGCGGGCCTGGGTGAAGTTCCCCTCCCCCACGCTGTCCGAGGCGTCCAGCACCAGGTAAATGTTCATGGAGCCCCCGGCCTCGATCCGGATGCGGCGTTTTGACTTCTCCGCTGGGGGGCGGGGGGGGGGCGGGTCATTCCCAGCCCCACCCGCTGATCCCACCCCCGGCTCAGCCCCCCCCCGCTGTGCCCCCCCGCTGCCCCCTCCCCCGGCTCAGCCCCCCCCGCGTCAGCCCCTCCCCGCTGCCCCCACCCCCGGCTCAGCCCCCCCCCGCGTCAGCCCCCCCCCGCTGTGCCCCCCCGCTGCCCCCTCCCCCACGTCAGCCCCCCCTGCTGCCCCCACCCCCGGCTCAGCCCCCCCCCGCTGTGCCCCCCCGCTGCCCCCTCCCCCGGTCAGCCCCCCCCGCGTCAGCCCCTCCCTGCTGCCCCCACCCTCGGCTCAGCCCCCCTGCTGTGTTCCACCCACTGCCCCCTCCCCTGGGTCACTCCCCCTGCTGTGCCCCCCCCGCTCCCCCCCCCGGGTCAGCCCCCCCGCGTCAGCCCCTCCCTGCTGCCCTCTCCCCCGGGTCAGCCCCCCTACTGCCCTCTCCCCCGGGTCAGTCCCCCCGGCTGTGCCCCCCCCGCTGCCCCCCCCCGGGTCAGCCCCCCCCGCGTCAGCCCCTCCCTGCTGCCCTCTCCCCCGGGTCAGCCCCCCCCCGGCTGACCCCAACCCCAGGTCAGCCCCCCCCCCCCGCTGCCCCATAAGTGCTGCCCCCTGGCCCCGCCCCAGCTCACAGCCGGTCCGGTTGGACTCCGCCTCCTCGGCGGTCTCGGAGAGGGAGGCGAGGAAGGCGGCGGACACCTCCCGCGGGGTGTCGTAGGTGGTTTGCTCTGGGGGGAGATGGGGGGGGCTCAGAATCGGGGCTCGCTGCCCCCCACCCCTCCCCCCAGCTCCTCCCCGCCCCCACCTCTG
>NW_027439100.1:0-58118 GCF_033958435.1 Carettochelys insculpta
CCGCACCCGACCCATGACACCTCACCCCCAAACACCCCCTGCGGCACCCATGTAACCCCACCCCCAAACACCCGCACCCGACCTATGTTACCCCACGCCCAACACCACCCCCTGGCACCCACGTCACCCCACCCCCAAAGACCCGCACCCGACCTATGTCACCCCACCCCCAAACACCCCCCCCGGCACCCATGTCACCTCACCCCCAAACACCCGCAACCTACCCATGTCACCCCACCCCCAACACCCCCCCCGACCCATGTCACCCCACCCCCAACACCCCCACCGGCACCCATGTCACCCCTCCCCCAAACACCACCCCGGCACCCCTGTCACCCCACCCCAAAACACCCGCACCCAACCCATGTCACCCCACCCCCAACACCCCCCCCGGCACCCATGTCACCCCACCCCCAAACATCCGTACCCGACCCATGTCACCCCACACCCAACACCCCCCCAGACCCCTGTCACCCCTCTCCCAAACACCCCCCCAGCACCCATGTCTCCCCACCCCCAACACCCGCACCAGACCCATGTCACTCCACCCCCAACACGCGCACTCGACCCATGTCACCCCACCCCCAACACCCCCCCCCAGCACCCATGTCACCCCACCCCCAAACACCCGCACCCGACCCATGTCACCCCACCCCCAAACACCCCCCCCGGCACCCATGTCACCCCACCCGCAAACACCGGCACCCGACCCATGTCACCCCACCCCCAAACACCCCCCCCGGCACCCATGTCACCCCACCCCCAAACATCCGTACCCGACCCACGTCACCCCACCCCCCAACGGCACCCATGTCACCCCACCCCCAAGAGCCCCCCCGACAACCCATGTCACCCCTCCCCCAAACACCTGCACCCGACCCATGTCACCCCACACCCAACACCCCCCCAGACCCCTGTCACCCCTCTCCCAAACACCCCCCCAGCACCCATGTCTCCCCACCCCCAACACCCGCAACCTACCCATGTCACCCCTCCCCCAACACCCCCCCGACCCATGTCACCCCACCCCCAACACCCCCCCCGGCACCAATGTCCCCGCACCCCCAAGACCCCCCCCCGACCCATATCACCCCACGCCCAACACCCCAACCCCGGGACCCATGTCACCCCACCCCCCAAACACCCACACCCGGCACCCATGTCACCCCACCCCCCAACACCCGCACCCGACCCATGTGACCCCACCCCCAACAACCCCCCCCGGCACCTATGTCACCCCACCCGCCCCAACACCCCCCCCGAAACATGTCACCCCACCCCAAACACCCCCCCCGCCACCCATGTCACCCCACCTCCAAACACCTCCCTGGCACGCATGTCACCCCCAACCCCAAACACGACCCCCAGCACCCACGTCACCCCACCCCCAAACACCCGCACCCTACCCATGTCACCCCACCCCCAACACACCCCCGGCACCCATGTCACCCCACTCCCAAACACCCGTACCCGACCCATGTCACCCCACCCCCAAACACCCCCCCCTGGCACCCATGTCACCTCACCCCCGAACACCGGCAACCTACCCATGTCACCCCACCACCAACACCCCCCCCGACCCATGTCACCAAACCCCAACACCCCCCCGGCACCCATCTCACCCCTCCCCCAAACACCACCCCGGCACCCCTGTCACCCCACCCCCAACACCCGCACCCGAGCCATGTCACCCCAACCCCCAACACCCCCCCCAGCACCCATGTCACCCCACTCCCAAACACCCGCACCCGACCCATGTCACCCCACAACCAAACACTCCCACCACCCAAGTCGTCCCACCTCCAAACAACCCCCCATCACCCATGTCACCCCACCCCCAAACACCCGCACCCAACCATGTCGCCCCACCCCCAAACACCCGCACCCGACCCATGTCACCCCACTCCCAAACACCCGTACCCGACCCATGTCACCCCACCCCCAAACACCCGCACCCGACCCATGTCACCCCACTCCCAAACACCCGTACCCGACCCATGTCACCCCACCCCCAACACCCCCCCCCCGGCACCCATGTCACCGCACCCCAAGACCCTCCCCGACCCATCTCACCCCCCCCAAACACCCCCCCTGGCACCCATGTCACCCCACCCCAACACCCCCCCGGCACCCATGTGACCCCACCCCCAAACACCCCCATCCGGTACCCATGTCACCCCACCCCCAAACACCCACACCCAACCTCTGTTACCCCACCCCCAACACCACCACCCGGCACCCATGTCACCCCCAGCCCCAAACACCCGCACCCGACCCATGTCACCCCACCCCCAACACCCTCCCAGACCCAAGTCACCCCACCCCCAAACACCCCCCCCGGCACCAATGTCCCCGCACCCCCAAGACCCCCCCCCGACCTATATCACCCCACGCCCAACACCCCAAACCCGGGACCCATGTCACCCCACCCCCCAAACACCCACACCCGGCACCCATGTCACCCCACCCCCCAACACCCGCAACCTACCCATGTCACCCCACCCCCAACACCCCCCCCGACCCATGTCACCCCACCCCCAAACACCACCCCGGCACCCCTGTCTCCCCACCCCCAGCACCCGCACCCGAGCCATGTCACCCCACCCCCAACCCCCCCCCAGCACCCTTGTCACCCCGCACCCAAACACCCGCTCCCGACCCATGTCATCCCACAACCAAACACTCCCCCCACCCATGTCGTCCCACCCCAAAACACCCCCCCCATCACCCATGTAACCCCACCCCCAAACACCCGCACCCAACCCATGTCACCCCACCCCCAAACACCCCCTGTGGCACGCATGTCACCCCACCCTCAAACATCCCCCCGGCACCCATGTCACCCCTCCCCCAAACACCCGCACCCGACCCATGTCACCCCACACCCAACACCCCCCCAGACCCATGTCACCCCACCCCCAAACACCCCCCCAGCACCCATGTCTCCCCACCCCCAACACCCGCACCCGACCCATGTCACTCCACCCTCAACACCCGCACTCGACCCATGTCACCCCAGCCACCAACAACCCCCCGGCACCCATCTCATCCCACCCCTAAACACCCGCACCCGACGCATATCACCCCAGCCCCAAACACCCCCTCTGGCACCCATGTCACCCGACCACCAACACCCCCCCGGCACCCATGTCACCCCACACACAAACACCCGCACCCGACCCATGTCACCCCACCCCCAAACACCCGCACATGACCCAAGTCACCCCATCCCCAAACACCACCCCCGGCACCCACGTCACGCCACCCCCAAACCCACCGCACCCGACCCATGTCACCCCACCCCCAAACACCCGCACCCGACCTATGTTACCCCCACTCCCAACACCACCCCCTGGCACGCACGTCACCCCACCCTCAAACACCAGCACCCGACCTATGTCACCCCACCCCCAAAACCCTCCCCGGCACCCATGTCACTGCACCCCCAAGACCCCCACCGACCCATCTCACCGCACCCCCAACACCCCCCCAGGCACCCATGTCACCCCACTCCCAAACACCCGTACCCGACGCATGTCACCCCACCCCCAACGGCACCCATGTCACCGCACCCCCAAGACCACCCCCGACCCATGTCACCCCCCCCAAACACCCCCTCTGGCACCCATGTAACCCCACCCCCAAACACCCGCACCCGACCCATGTCACCCCACCCCCAAACACCCCCCCCCCGGCACCCATGTCACCTCACCCCCGAACACCTGCAACCTACCCATGTCACCCCACCCCCAACACCCCCCCGACCCATGTCACCCCACCCCCAACACCCCCCCGGACCCATGTCACCCCTCCCCCAAACACCACCCGGCACCCCTGTCACCACACCCCCAACACCCGCACCCGAACCATGTCACCCCACCCCCACCACCACCCCCCACCACCCATGTCACCCCCACACCCAGAACACCTGCACCCGAACCATGTCACCCCACAACCAAACACTCCCCCCACCCATGTCGTCCCACCCCCAAACACCCCCCCCATCACCCATCTCACCCCACCCCCAAACACCCGCACCGAAACCATGTCACCCCACCCCCAAACACCCCCTGCGGCACGCATGTCACCCCACCCCCAAACACCCCCCCCGGCACCCATGTCACCCCACCC
This sequence comes from Carettochelys insculpta, assembly GCF_033958435.1. NCBI lineage: Eukaryota > Metazoa > Chordata > Testudines > Carettochelyidae > Carettochelys > Carettochelys insculpta. Next base: position 4,132 of record NW_027439100.1, read on the forward strand.
CCAAACATCCGTACCCGACCCATGTCACCCCACCCTCAACACCCCCCCCGGCACCCATGTCACCCCACCCCGAAACACCCGTACCCGACCCATGTCACCCCACCCCCAAACGGCACCCCTGTGACCCCACCCCAACACCCGCATCCGACCCATGTCACTCCACCCCAACACGAGCCATGTCACCCCACCCCCAACACCCCCCCCAGCACCCATGTCACCCCCACACCCAAACACCCGCACCCGACCCATGTCACCCCACAAACCACACAATCCCCCCACCCATGTCGTCCCACCCCCAAACACCCCCCCCATCACCCATGTCTCCCCACCCCCAAAACAGCCGCACCCGACCCATGACACCTCACCCCCAAACACCCCCTGCGGCACCCATGTCACCCCACCCCCAAACACCCGCACCCGACCTATGTTACCCCCACGCCCAACACCACCCCCTGGCACCCACGTCACCCCACCCCCAAAGACCCGCACCCGACTATGTCACCCCACCCCCAAACACCCCCCCCGGCACCCATGTCACCTCACCCCCAAACACCCGCAACCTACCATGTCACCCCACCCCCAACACCCCCCCCGACCCATGTCACCCCACCCCCAACACCCCACCGGCACCCATGTCACCCCTCCCCCAAACACCACCCCGGCACCCCGTCACCCCACCCCCAAACACCCGCACCCAACCCATGTCACCCCACCCCCAACACCCCCCCCGGCACCCATGTCACCCCACCCCCAAACATCCGTACCCGACCCATGTCACCCCACACCCAACACCCCCCCAGACCCTGTCACCCCTCTCCCAAACACCCCCCCAGCACCCATGTCTCCCCACCCCCAACACCCGCACCAAACCCATGTCACTCCACCCCCAACACGCGCACTCGACCCATGTCACCCCACCCCAAACACCCCCCCCCAGCACCCATGTCACCCCACCCCCAAACACCCGCACACGACCGATGTCAGCCCACCCCAAACACCCCCCCCGGCACCCATGTCACCCCACCCGCAAACACCGGCACCCGACCATGTCACCCCACCCCCAAACACCCCCCCCGGCACCCATGTCACCCCACCCCCAAACATCCGTACCCGACCCACGTCACCCCACCCCCAACGGCACCATGTCACCCCACCCCCAAGAGCCCCCCCGACAACCCATGTCACCCCTCCCCCAAACACCCGCACCCGACCCATGTCACCCCACACCCAACACCCCCCCAGACCCCTGTCACCCCTCTCCCAAACACCCCCCCAGCACCATGTCTCCCACCCCCAACACCCGCAACCTACCCATGTCACCCCCTCCCCCAACATCCCCCCCGACCCATGTCACCCCACCCCTAACACCCCCCCCCGGCACCAATGTCCCCGCACCCCCAAGACCCCCCCCGACCCATATCACCCCACGCCCAACACCCCAACCCCGGGACCCATGTCACCCCACCCCCCAAACACCCACACCCGGCACCCATGTCACCCCACCCCCCAACACCCGCACCCGACCCATGTGACCCCACCCCCAACAACCCCCCCGGCACCCATGTCACCCCACCCGCTCCAACACCCCCCCCGAAACATGTCACCCCACCCCAAACACCCCCCCCGCCACCCATGTCACCCCACCTCCAAACACCTCCCTGGCACGCATGTCACCCCCAACCCCAAACACGACCCCCAGCACCCACGTCACCCCACCCCCAAACACCCGCACCCTACCCATGTCACCCCACCCCCAACACACCCCCGGCACCCATGTCACCCCACTCCCAAACACCCGTACCCGACGCATGTCACCCCACCCCCAACACCCCCCCCGGCACCCATGTCACCGCACCCCCAAGACCCCCCCCGACCCATGTCACCCCCCCCAAACACCCCCCCCTGGCACCCATGTCACACTACCCCAACACCCCTCCCGGCACCCATGTAACCCCACCCCCAAACACCCGCACCCGACCCATGTCACCCCACCCCCAAACACCCCCCCCCGGCACCCATGTAACCCCACCCCCAAACACCCGCACCCGACCCATGTCACCCCACCCCCAAACACCCCCCCCTGGCACCCATGTCACCTCACCCCCGAACACCGGCAACCTACCCATGTCACCCCACCACCAACACCCCCCCCGACCCATGTCACCAAACCCCCAACACCCCCCCGGCACCCATCTCACCCCTCCCCCAAACACCACCCCGGCACCCCTGTCACCCCACCCCCAACACCCGCACCCGAGCCATGTCACCCCAATCCCCAACACCCCCCCCAGCACCCATGTCACCCCACTCCCAAACACCCGCACCCGACCCATGTCACCCCAGAACCAAACACTCCCACCACCCAAGTCGTCCCACCCCCAAACAACCCCCCATCACCCATGTGATCCCACCCCCAAACACCCGCACCCAACCCATGTCGCCCCACCCCCAAACACCCCGCCAGGCACCCATGTCACCCCACCCCCAAACACCCGCACCCGACCCATGTCACCCCACCCCGAACACCCCCCCCGGCACCCATGTCACCGCATCCCGAAGACCCCCCAGACCCAAACACCCCCCCACCCATGTCGCCCCACCCCCAAGCACCCGCACCCGACCCATGTCACCCCACCCCCAACACGCCCCCTGGCACCCATGTCACCGTACCCCGAAGACCCCCCAGACCCATCTCACCCCACCCCCAACACCCCCCCGGCACCCATGTAACCCCACCCCGAAACACCCCCCCGCAGCACCCATGTCACCCCACCCCCAACACCAGCACCCGACCTATGTCACCCCACCCCCAACACCCCCCCGGCACCCATGTCACCCCACCCCCAACACCCGCACCCGACCCATGTCACCCCACCCACCAACAACCTCCCGGAACCCATCTCACCCCACCCCCAAACACCCCCCCTGGCACCCATGTCACCCGACCACCAACACCCCCCCCGGCACCCATGTCACCCCACCCACAGACACCTGCACCCGACCCATGTCACCCCACCCCCAAACACCTCCCGCGGCACCCACGTCACCCCACCCCAACACCCCCCCGGCACCCATGTCACCCCACCCCCAAACACCCGCACCCGACCCAAGTAACCCCACCCCAAACACCCCCCCCAGCTCCCATGTCACCCCACCCCCAAACCCACCGCACCCGACCCATGTCACTCCACCCCCAAAAACCGCCCCCGGCATCCATGTCACCGTACTCCGAAGACCCCCCAGACCCATCTCACCCCACCCCCAACACCCCCCCGGCACCCATGTAACCCCACCCCGAAACACCCCCCCGCAGCACCCATGTCACCCCACCCCCAAACACCTCCCGCGGCACCCACGTCACCCCACCCCAACACCCCCCCCGGCACCCACGTCACCCCACCCACAAACACCCGCACCCGACCCATGTCACCCCACCCCCAAACACCCGCACACGACCCAAGTCACCCCATCCCCAAACACCACCCCCGACACCCATGTCACGGCACCCCAAACCCACCGCACCCGACCCATGTTACCCCACCCCCAAAAACCCGCCCCAGCACCCATGTCACCATACCCCCAAACACCCGCACCCGACCTATGTTACCCCACTCCCAACACCACCCCCTGGCACGCACGTCACCCCACCCTCAAGCACCAGCACCCGACCTATGTCACCCCACCCCCAACACCCTCCCCGGCACCCATGTCACCGCACCCCCAAGACCCCCACCGACCCATCTCAGCCCACCCCCAACACCCCCCCAGGCACCCATGTCACCCTACCCCCAAACACCCGCACCCGACCCATGTCATCCCAAAACCAAACACCCCCCCACCCATGTCGCCCCACCCCCAAACACCCTCCCTGGCACCCATGTCACCCCAATCCCAAACACCCGTACCCGACCCATGTCACCCCACCCCCAACACCCCCTCCGGCACCCATGTCACCGCACCCCCAAGACCCCCGCCGACCCATGTCACCCCCCCACACACCACCCCTGGCACCCATGTCACTCCACCCCCAACACCCCCCCCGGTACCCTTGGAACCAAACCCCCAAACACCCGCACCCGACCTATGTTACCCCACTCCCAACACCACCCCCCGGCACCCATGTCACCCAACCCTCAAACCCGCACCCGACCCATGTCACTCCACCCCCAAACACCCGCACCCAACCGATGCCACCCCACCCCCAACACCCCCCCAGGCAACCATGTCACCCCACCCCCAAACACCCGAACCCGACCCATGTCAACCCACAACCAAACACCCCCCCCACCCATGTCGCCCCACCCCCAAACACCCCCACGGCACCCATGTCACCCCACCCCCAACACCCCCCCCCAGCTCCCATGTCACCCCACCCCCAAACACCCGCACCCGACCTATGTTACCCCACTCCCAACACCACCCCCTGGCACCCACGTCACCACACCCCCAAACACGCGCACCCAAAACATGTCACCCCACCCCCAACACCCCACCCGGCACCCATGTCACCGCACCCCCAAGACCCCCTCCGACCCATCTCAGCCCACCCCCAACACCCCCCCATGCACCCATGTCACCCCACCCCCAAACACCCCCCCCGGCACCCACGTCACCCCACCCCAACACCCCCCCGGCACCCATGTCACCCCACCCCCAAACACCCGCACCCGACCCAAGTAACCCCACCCCAAACACCCCCCCCAGCTCCCATGTCACCCCACCCCCAAACCCACCGCACCCGACCCATGTCACTCCACCCCCAAAAACCGCCCCCGGCATCCATGTCACCCCACCCCCAAATACCCGCACCCGACCCATGTCACCCCACCCCCAACACGCCGCCCGGCACCCATGTCACCGCACCCCCAACACCCCCCCCAACCCATGTCAACCCCCCCAAACACCCCCCTTGGCACCCATGTCACTCCACCCCCCAACACCCCCCCCAGCACCCATGGAACCCCACCCCCAAACACCCGCACCCGACCTATGTTACCCCATGCCCAACACCACCCCCGGCACCCATGTCACCCCACACACCAACACCCGCACCCGACCTATGTCACCCCACCCCCAACACCCCCCCCGGCACCCATGTCAAGCCACCCCCAAACACCCGCACCCGACCTATGTTACCCATCTCCCAACACCACCCCCTGGCACGCATGTAACCCCACCCCCAAACACCCACACCCGACCTATGTCACCCTACCCCCAAACACCCCCCCCGGCACCCATGTCACCTCACCCCCAAACACCCGCAACCTACCCATGTCACCCCACCCCCAACACCCCCCCCGACCCATGTCACCCCACCCCCAAACACCACCCCGGCACCCCTGTCTCCCCACCCCCAGCACCCGCACCCGAGCCATGTCACCCCACCCCCAACACCAGCCCAGCACCCTTGTCACCCTGCACCCAAACACCGACTCCCGACCCATGTCACCCCACAACCAAACACTCCCCCCACCCATGTCACCCCACCCCCAAACACCCCCTGTGGCACGCATGTCACCCCACCCTCAAACACCCCCGCGGCACCCATGTCACCCCTCCCCCAAACACCCGCACCCGACCCATGTCACCCCACACCCAACACCCCCCCGACCCATGTCACTCCACCCCCAAAAACCCCCCCAGCACCCATGTCTCCCCACCCCCAACACCCGCACCCGACCCATGTCACTCCACCCTCAACACCCGCACTCGACCCATGTCACCCCAGCCACCAACCCCCCGGCACCCATCTCATCCCACCCCTAAACACCCGCACCCGACGCATATCACCCCAGCCCCAAACACCCCCTCTGGCACCCATGTCACCCGACCTCCAACACCCCCCCGGCACCCATGTCACCCCACACACAAACACCCGCACCCGACCCATGTCACCCCACCCCCAAACACCCGCAGACGACCCAAGTCACCCCATCCCCAAACACCACCCCCGGCACCCACGTCACGCCACCCCCAAGACCCCCCCGACCCATGTCTCCCCCCCCAAACACCCCTCCTGGCACCCATGTCACCCCACCCCCAACACACCCCCCGGCACCCATGTCACCGCACCCCCAAGACCCCCCCCAACCCATGTCAACCCCCCCAAACACCCCCCTTGGCACCCATGTCACTCCACCCCCAACACCCCCCCCAGCACCCATGGAACCCCACCCCCAAACACCCGCACCCGACCTATGTTACACCATGCCGAACACCACCCCCGGCACCATGTCACCCCACCCCCAAGACCCCCCCGACCCATGTCTCCCCCCCCAAACACCCCTCCTGGCACCCATGTCACCCTACCCACAACACCCCCCCCGGCACCCATGTCACCCCACCCCCAAGACCACCCCGACCCATGTCTCCACCCCCAAACACCCCTCCCGGCACCCATGTCACCCCACAAACAACACCCGCACCCGACCCATGTCACTGAAACCCCAAACATCCGCACCCAATCTATGTCACCCCACCCACAACACCTCCCTAGGCACCCATGTCACCCCACGCCCAAACTCCCGCCCCCGACCCATGTCACCCCACAACCAAACACCCCCCCCACCCATGTCGCCCCACCCCCATACACCCCCCCCGGCACCCATGCCACCCCACCCCCAAACATCCGCACCCGACCCACGTCACCCCACCCCCAACACCCCCCCCCCGGCACCCATGTCACCCCGCAAACCAACACCCGCACCCGACCTATGTCACCCCCACCCCCAACACCCCCCCCTGCACCCATGTCACCCCACCCACAACAACCGCACCCGACCCATGTCACTGAAACCCCAAACACCCGCACCCAACCCATGTCACCCCACCCCCAACACCCCCCCCGGCACTCATGTCACCGCACCCCCAAGACTCCCCCCGACCCATGTCACCCCACCCCCAACACCCCCCCAGGCACCCATGTTACCCCACCCCCAAACACCCTCACCCGTCCCATGTCACCCCACAACCAAACACCTCCCCCACCCATGTCGCCCCACCCCCAAACACCGCCCCCGGAACCCATGTCACCCCACCCCCAACACCCGCACCCATCCCATGTCACTCCACCCCCCACACCCCCACCCGACCCATGTTACCCCACCCCCAAGACTCCCCCGACCCATGTCTCCCCCCCCCAAACACCCCCCCCGGCACCCATGTCAACCCACCCCCAACACCCCCCTGGCACCCATGTCACCCCATCCCCAAGACCCCCCCGACCCATGTCTACCCCCCCATACACCCCCCCGGCACCCATGCCACCCCACCCCCAAACATCCGCACCCGACCCACGTCACCCCACCCCCAACACCCCCCCCCGGCACCCATGTCACCCCGCAAACCAACACCCGCACCCGACCTATGTCACCCCCACCCCCAACACCCCCCCCTGCACCCATGTCACCCCACCCACAACAACCGCACCCGACCCATGTCACTGAAACCCCAAACACCCGCACCCAACCCATGTCACCCCACCCCCAACACCCCCCCCGGCACTCATGTCACCGCACCCCCAAGACTCCCCCCGACCCATCTCACCCCACCCCCAACACCCCCCCAGGCACCCATGTCACCCCACCCCCAAACACCCTCACCCGTCCCATGTCACCCCACAACCAAACACCTCCCCCACCCATGTCGCCCCACCCCCAAACACCGGCCCCGGAACCCATGTCACCCCACCCCCAACACCCGCACCCATCCCATGTCACTCCACCCCCCACACCCCCACCCGACCCATGTTACCCCACCCCCAAGACTCCCCCGACCCATGTCTCCCCCCCCCAAACACCCCCCCCGGCACCCATGTCAACCCACCCCCAACACCCCCCTGGCACCCATGTCACCCCATCCCCAAGACCCCCCCGACCCATGTCTACCCCCCCAAACAACCCTCCCGGCACCCATGTCACTCCACCCACAACACCCGCACCCGACCCATGTCACTGAAACCCCAAACACCCGCACCCAATCTATGTCACCCCACCCACAACACCCCCCCTAGGCACCCATGTCACCCCACGCCCAAACACCCGCCCCCGACCCATGTCACTCCACAACCAAACACCCCCCCACCCATGTCGCCCCACCCCCATACACCCCCCCCGGCACCCATGTCACCCAATCCCCCCAACACCCGCACCCGACCCATGTCACCCCACCCCCAACACCCCCCCCGGCACCCATGTCACCCCACCCCCAAACACCCGCACCCGACCTATGTTACCCAACTCCCCACACCACCCACTGGCACCCACGTCACCCCACCCCCAAACACCCGCACCCGACCCATCTCACCACACCCCCAACACCCCCCCAGCCACCCATGTCACCCCCACCCCCAAACACCCCCTGCGGCACCCATGTCACCCCACCCCCAAACACCCGCACCCGACCTATGTTACCCAACTCCCCACACCACCCACTGGCACCCACGTCACCCCACCCCAAACACCCGCACCCGACCCATCTCACCACACCCCCAACACCCCCCCAGGCAACCATGTCACCCCACCCCCAAACACCCCCCCGGCACCCATGTCACCCCACCCGCAAACACCCGCACCCGACCCATGTCACCCCACCCCCAAACACCCCCCCCGGCACCCATGTCACCCCACCCCCAAACACTCGTACCCGACCGATGTCACCCCACCCCAAAGAGCCCCCCCGACCCATGTCACCCCACCCCCAACACCCCCCCGACACCCATGTAACCCCTGCCCCAAACACCGCCCCGGCACCCCTGTCACACCACCCCCAACACCCGCACCCGACCCATGTCACTCCACTCCCAACACCCGCACCCGACCCATGTCACCCCACACCTCCAACACCCCCCCCGGCACCCCTGTCACCCCACCCCCAAACACCCTCACCCGTCCCATGTCACCCCACAACCAAACACCTCCCCCACCCATGTCGCCCCACCCCCAAACACCCCCCCCGTCACCCATGTCACCCAATCCCCCCAACACCCGCACCCGACCCATGTCACCCCACCCCCAACACCCCCCCCCGGCACCCATGTCACCCCGCAAACCAACACCGCACCCGACCTATGTCACCCCCACCCCCAACACCCCCCCCGGCACCCATGGAACCCCACCCCCAAACACCCGCACCCGACCGATGTTACCCCACGCCCAACACAACCCCCGGCACCCATGTCACCCCAACCCCAAGACCCCCCCGACCCAAGTCTCCCCCCCCAAACACCCCTCCCGGCACTCATGACACCCCACCCACAACACGCCCCCTGGCACCCATGTCACCCCACCCCCAACACCTCCCCGACCCATTTCTCCCCCCCCAACCACCCCTCCCGGCACCCATGTCACCCCACGCCCAAACACCCGCACCCGACCCATGTCACTCCACAACCAAACACCCCCCCACCCATGTCACCCCACCCCCAAACACCCGCACCCGACCCATGTCACCCCATGCCCAACACCACCCCCGGCACCCATGTCACCCCACACCCCAACACCCGCACCCGACCTATGTCACCCCACCCCCAACACCCCGCCCGGCACCCATGTCAAGCCACCCCCAAACACCCGCACCCGACCTATGTTACCCATCTCCCAACACCACCCCCTGGCACGCATGTAACCCCACCCCCAAACACCCACACCCGACCTATGTCACCCTACCCCCAACACCCCCCCCGACCCATGTCACCCCACCCCCAAACACCACCCTGGCACCCCTGTCTCCCCACCCCCAGCACCCGCACCCGAGCCATGTCACCCCACCCCCAACACCCCCCCAGGACCCTTGTCACCCTGCACCCAAACACCCGCTCCCGACCCATGTCACCCCACAACCAAACACTCCCCCCACCCATGTCACCCCACCCCCAAACACCCCCTGTGGCACGCATGTCACCCCACCCTCAAACACCCCCCCGGCACCCATGTCACCCCTCCCCCAAACACCCGCACCCGACCCATGTCACTCCACCCTCAACACCCGCACTCGACCCATGTCACCCCAGGCACCAACAACCCCCCGGCACCCATCTCATCCCACCCCTAAACACCCGCACCCGACGCATATCACCCCAGCCCCAAACACCCCCTCTGGCACCCATGTCACCCGACCACCAACACCCCCCCGGCACCCATGTCACCCCACACACAAACACCCGCACCCGACCCATGTCACCCCACCCCCAAACACCCGCAGACGACCCAAGTCACCCCATCCCCAAACACCACCCCCGGCACCCACGTCACGCCACCCCCAAGACCCCCCCGACCCATGTCTCCCCCCCCAAACACCCCTCCAGGCACCCATGTCACCCCACCCACAACACCCCCCCCGGCACCCATGTCACCCCACCCCCAAGACCACCCCGACCCATGTCTCCACCCCCAAACACCCCTCCCGGAACCCATGTCACCCCACAAACAACACCCGCACCCGACCCATGTCACTGAAACTGCAAACACCCGCACCCAATCTATGTCACCCCACCCACAACACCCCCCTAGGCACCCATGTCACCCCACGCCCAAACACCCGCCCCCGACCCATGTCACCCCACAACCAAACACCCCCCCCACCCATGTCGCCCCACCCCCATACACCCCCCCCGGCACACATGTCACCCCACCCCCAAACATCCGCACCCGACCCATGTCACCCCACCCCCAACACCTGCACCCGACCCATGTCACCCCACCCCTCCAACACCCCCCCCGGCACCCATGTCACCCCACCCCCAAACACCCGCACCCGACCCATGTCACCCCACCCCCAAAACCCCCCCTGGCACCCATGTGACCCCACCCCCAAACACCCGCACCCGACCCATGTCACTCCACTCCCAACACCCGCACCCGACCCATGTCACCCCACCCCTCCAACACCACCCCCGGCACCCATGTCACCCCACCCCCAAACACCCGCACCCGACCCATGTCACCCCACCCCCAACACCCCCCCTAGGCACCCATGTCACCCCACGCCCAAACACCCGCCCCCGACCCATGTCACTCCACAACCAAACACCCCCCCACCCATGTCGCCCCACCCCCATACACCCCCCCCGGCACCCATGTCACCCAATCCCCCCAACACCCGCACCCGACCCATGTCACCCCACCCCCAACACCCCCCCCGGCACCCATGTCACCCCACCCCCAAACACCCGCACCCGACCTATGTTACCCAACTCCCCACACCACCCACTGGCACCCACGTCACCCCACCCCCAAACACCCGCACCCGACCCATCTCACCACACCCCCAACACCCCCCCAGCCACCCATGTCACCCCCACCCCCAAACACCCCCTGCGGCACCCATGTCACCCCACCCCCAAACACCCGCACCCGACCTATGTTACCCAACTCCCCACACCACCCACTGGCACCCACGTCACCCCACCCCAAACACCCGCACCCGACCCATCTCACCACACCCCCAACACCCCCCCAGGCAACCATGTCACCCCACCCCCAAACACCCCCCCGGCACCCATGTCACCCCACCCGCAAACACCCGCACCCGACCCATGTCACCCCACCCCCAAACACCCCCCCCGGCACCCATGTCACCCCACCCCCAAACACTCGTACCCGACCGATGTCACCCCACCCCAAAGAGCCCCCCCGACCCATGTCACCCCACCCCCAACACCCCCCCGACACCCATGTAACCCCTGCCCCAAACACCGCCCCGGCACCCCTGTCACACCACCCCCAACACCCGCACCCGACCCATGTCACTCCACTCCCAACACCCGCACCCGACCCATGTCACCCCACACCTCCAACACCCCCCCCGGCACCCCTGTCACCCCACCCCCAAACACCCTCACCCGTCCCATGTCACCCCACAACCAAACACCTCCCCCACCCATGTCGCCCCACCCCCAAACACCCCCCCCGTCACCCATGTCACCCAATCCCCCCAACACCCGCACCCGACCCATGTCACCCCACCCCCAACACCCCCCCCCGGCACCCATGTCACCCCGCAAACCAACACCCGCACCCGACCTATGTCACCCCCACCCCCAACACCCCCCCCGGCACCCATGGAACCCCACCCCCAAACACCCGCACCCGACCGATGTTACCCCACGCCCAACACAACCCCCGGCACCCATGTCACCCCAACCCCAAGACCCCCCCGACCCAAGTCTCCCCCCCCAAACACCCCTCCCGGCACTCATGACACCCCACCCACAACACGCCCCCTGGCACCCATGTCACCCCACCCCCAACACCTCCCCGACCCATTTCTCCCCCCCCAACCACCCCTCCCGGCACCCATGTCACCCCACGCCCAAACACCCGCACCCGACCCATGTCACTCCACAACCAAACACCCCCCCACCCATGTCACCCCACCCCCAAACACCCGCACCCGACCCATGTCACCCCATGCCCAACACCACCCCCGGCACCCATGTCACCCCACACCCCAACACCCGCACCCGACCTATGTCACCCCACCCCCAACACCCCGCCCGGCACCCATGTCAAGCCACCCCCAAACACCCGCACCAGACCTATGTTACCCATCTCCCAACACCACCCCCTGGCACGCATGTAACCCCACCCCCAAACACCCACACCCGACCTATGTCACCCTACCCCCAACACCCCCCCCGACCCATGTCACCCCACCCCCAAACACCACCCCGGCACCCCTGTCTCCCCACCCCCAGCACCCGCACCCGAGCCATGTCACCCCACCCCCAACACCCCCCCAGCACCCTTGTCACCCTGCACCCAAACACCCGCTCCCGACCCATGTCACCCCACAACCAAACACTCCCCCCACCCATGTCACCCCACCCCCAAACACCCCCTGTGGCACGCATGTCACCCCACCCTCAAACACCCCCCCGGCACCCATGTCACCCCTCCCCCAAACACCCGCACCCGACCCATGTCACTCCACCCTCAACACCCGCACTCGACCCATGTCACCCCAGGCACCAACAACCCCCCGGCACCCATCTCATCCCACCCCTAAACACCCGCACCCGACGCATATCACCCCAGCCCCAAACACCCCCTCTGGCACCCATGTCACCCGACCACCAACACCCCCCCGGCACCCATGTCACCCCACACACAAACACCCGCACCCGACCCATGTCACCCCACCCCCAAACACCCGCAGACGACCCAAGTCACCCCATCCCCAAACACCACCCCTGGCACCCATGTGACCCCACCCCCAAACACCCGCATCCGACCCACGTCACCCCACCCCGAACACCCCTCCGGCACCCGTGTCTCCCCACCCCCAAACACCCCCCCCCAGCACCCATGTCACCCCACCCCCAACACCAGCACCCGACCTATGTCACCCCACCCCCAAATACCCGCACCCGACCCATGTCACCCCAACCCCAACACACCCCCCGGCACCCATGTCACCGCACCCCCAAGACCCCCCCCAACCCATGTCAACCCCCCCAAACACCCCCCTTGGCACCCATGTCACTCCACCCCCAACACCCCCCCCAGCACCCATGGAACCCCACCCCCAAACACCCGCACCCGACCTATGTTACACCATGCCCAACACCACCCCCGGCACCATGTCACCCCACCCCCAAGACCCCCCCGACCCATGTCTCCCCCCCCAAACACCCCTCCTGGCACCCATGTCACCCTACCCACAACACCCCCCCCGGCACCCATGTCACCCCACCCCCAAGACCACCCCGACCCATGTCTCCACCCCCAAACACCCCTCCCGGCACCCATGTCACCCCACAAACAACACCCGCACCCGACCCATGTCACTGAAACCCCAAACATCCGCACCCAATCTATGTCACCCCACCCACAACACCTCCCTAGGCACCCATGTCACCCCACGCCCAAACTCCCGCCCCCGACCCATGTCACCCCACAACCAAACACCCCCACCACCCATGTCGCCCCACCCCCATACACCCCCCCCGGCACCCATGCCACCCCACCCCCAAACATCCGCACCCGACCCATGTCACCCCACCCCCAACACCCCCCCCCGGCACCCATGTCACCCCGCAAACCAACACCCGCACCCGACCTATGTCACCCCCACCCCCAACACCCACCCCTGCACCCATGTCACCCCACCCCCAAGACTCCCCCCGACCCATCTCACCCCACCACCAACACCCCCCCAGGCACCCATGTCACCCCACCCCCAAACACCCTCACCCGTCCCATGTCACCCCACAACCAAACACCTCCCCCACCCATGTCGCCCCACCCCCAAACACCGCCCCCGGAACCCATGTCACCCCACCCCCAACACCCGCACCCATCCCATGTCACTCCACCCCCCACACCCCACCCGACCCATGTTACCCCACCCCCAAGACTCCCCCGACCCATGTCTCCCCCCCCCAAACACCCCCCCCGGCACCCATGTCAACCCACCCCCAACACCCCCCTGGCACCCATGTCACCCCATCCCCAAGACCCCCCCGACCCATGTCTACCCCCCCAAACAACCCTCCCGGCACCCATGTCACCCCACCCACAACACCCGCACCCGACCCATGTCACTGAAACCCCAAACACCCGCACCCAATCTATGTCACCCCACCCACAACACCCCCCCTAGGCACCCATGTCACCCCACGCCCAAACACCCACCCCCGACCCATGTCACTCCACAACCAAACACCCCCCCACCCATGTCGCCCCACCCCCATACACCCCCCCCGGCACCCATGTCACCCCACCCCCAAACACCCGCACCCGACCTATGTTACCCAACTCCCCACACCACCCACTGGCACCCACGTCACCCCACAACAAACACCCGCACCCGACCCATCTCACCACACCCCCAACACCCCCCCAGGCAACCATGTCACCCCACCCCCAAACACCCCCCCGGCACCCATGTCACCCCACCCGCAAACACCCGCACCCGACCCATGTCACCCCACCCCCAAACACCCCCCCCGGCACCCATGTCACCCCACCCCCAAACACTCGTACCCGACCGATGTCACCCCACCCCAAAGGGCCCCCCCGACCCATGTCACCCCACCCCCAACACCCCCCCGACACCCATGTAACCCCTGCCCCAAACACCGCCCCGGCACCCCTGTCACACCACCCCCAACACCCGCACCCGACCCATGTCACTCCACTCCCAACACCCGCACCCGACCCATGTCACCCCACACCTCCAACACCCCCCCCGGCACCCATGTCACCCCACCCCCAAACACCCTCACCCGTCCCATGTCACCCCACAACCAAACACCTCCCCCACCCATGACGCCCCACCCCCAAACACCCCCCCCGTCTCCCATGTCACCCAATCCCCCCAACACCCGCACCCGACCCATGTCACCCCACCCCCAACACCCCCCCCCGGCACCCATGTCACCCCGCAAACCAACACCCGCACCCGACCTATGTCACCCCCACCCCCAACACCCCCCCCGGCACCCATGGAACCCCAACCCCAAACACCCGCACCCGACCGATGTTACCTCACGCCCAACACAACCCCCGGCACCCATGTCACCCCAACCCCAAGACCCCCCCGACCCAAGTCTCCCCCCCCAAACACCCCTCCCGGCACTCATGACACCCCACCCACAACACGCCCCCTGGCACCCATGTCACCCCACCCCCAACACCTCCCCGACCCATTTCTCCCCCCCCAACCACCCCTCCCGGCACCCATGTCACCCCACGCCCAAACACCCGCACCCGACCCATGTCACTCCACAACCAAACACCCCCCCACCCATGTCGCCCCACCCCCATACACCCCACCGGCGCCCATGTCACCCCACCCCCAAACACCCGCACCCGACCCATGTCACCCCATGCCCAACACCACCCCCGGCACCCATGTCACCCCACACCCCAACACCCGCACCCGACCTATGTCACCCCACCCCCAACACCCCCCCCGGCACCCATGTCAAGCCACCCCCAAACACCCGCACCCGACCTATGTTACCCATCTCCCAACACCACCCCCTGGCACGCATGTAACCCCACCCCCAAACACCCACACCCGACCTACGTCACCCTACCCCCAACACCCCCCCCGACCCATGTCACCCCACCCCCAAACACCACCGCGGCACCCCTGTCTCCCCACCCCCAGCACCCGCACCCGAGCCATGTCACCCCACCCCCAACACCCCCCCAGCACCCTTGTCACCCTGCACCCAAACACCCGCTCCCGACCCATGTCACCCCACAACCAAACACTCCCCCCACCCATGTCACCCCACCCCCAAACACCCCCTGTGGCACGCATGTCACACCACCCTCAAACACCCCCCCGGCACCCATGTCACCCCTCCCCCAAACACCCGCACCCGACCCATGTCACCCCACACCCAACACCCCCCCAGACCCATGTCACTCCACCCCCAAACACCCCCTCAGCACCCATGTCTCCCCACCCCCAACACCCGCACCCGACCCATGTCACTCCACCCTCAACACCCGCACTCGACCCATGTCACCCCAGCCACAAACAACCTCCCGGCACCCATCTCATCCCACCCCTAAACACCCGCACCCGACGCATATCACCCCAGCCCCAAACACCCCCTCTGGCACCCATGTCACCCGACCACCAACACCCCCCCGGCACCCATGTCACCCCACACACAAACACCCGCACCCGACCCATGTCACCCCACCCCCAAACACCCGCAGACGACCCAAGTCACCCCATCCCCAAACACCACCCCCGGCACCCACGTCACGCCACCCCCAAGACCCCCCCGACCCATGTCTCCCCCCCCAAACACCCCTCCAGGCACCCATGTCACCCCACCCACAACACCCCCCCCGGCACCCATGTCACCCCACCCCCAAGACCACCCCGACCCATGTCTCCACCCCCAAACACCCCTCCCGGAACCCATGTCACCCCACAAACAACACCCGCACCCGACCCATGTCACTGAAACTGCAAACACCCGCACCCAATCTATGTCACCCCACCCACAACACCCCCCTAGGCACCCATGTCACCCCACGCCCAAACACCCGCCCCCGACCCATGTCACCCCACAACCAAACACCCCCCCCACCCATGTCGCCCCACCCCCATACACCCCCCCCGGCACCCATGTCACCCCACCCCCAAACATCCGCACCCGACCCATGTCACCCCACCCCCAACACCCGCACCCGACCCATGTCACCCCACCCCTCCAACACCCCCCCCGGCACCCATGTCACCCCACCCCCAAACACCCGCACCCGACCCATGTCACCCCACCCCCAACACCCCCCCTGGCACCCATGTGACCCCACCCCCAAACACCCGCACCCGACCCATGTCACTCCACTCCCAACACCCGCACCCGACCCATGTCACCCCACCCCTCCAACACCACCCCCGGCACCCATGTCACCCCACCCCCAAACACCCGCACCCGACCCATGTCACCCCACCCCCAACACCCCCCCTGGCACCCATGTGACCCCACCCCCAAACACCCGCATCCGACCCACGTCACCCCACCCCGAACACCCCTCCGGCACCCGTGTCTCCCCACCCCCAAACACCACCCCCCAGCACCCATGTCACCCCACCCCCAACACCAGCACCCGACCTATGTCACCCCACCCCCAAATACCCGCACCCGACCCATGTCACCCCAAACCCAACACACCCCCCGGCACCCATGTCACCGCACCCCCAAGACCCCCCCCAACCCATGTCAACCCCCCCAAACACCCCCCTTGGCACCCATGTCACTCCACCCCCAACACCCCCCCCAGCACCCATGGAACCCCACCCCCAAACACCCGCACCCGACCTATGTTACACCATGCCCAACACCACCCCCGGCACCATGTCACCCCACCCCCAAGACCCCCCCGACCCATGTCTCCCCCCCCAAACACCCCTCCTGGCACCCATGTCACCCTACCCACAACACCCCCCCCGGCACCCATGTCACCCCACCCCCAAGACCACCCCGACCCATGTCTCCACCCCCAAACACCCCTCCCGGCACCCATGTCACCCCACAAACAACACCCGCACCCGACCCATGTCACTGAAACCCCAAACATCCGCACCCAATCTATGTCACCCCACCCACAACACCTCCCTAGGCACCCATGTCACCCCACGCCCAAACTCCCGCCCCCGACCCATGTCACCCCACAACCAAACACCCCCCCCCACCCATGTCGCCCCGCCCCCATACACCCCCCCGGCACCCATGCCACCCCACCCCCAAACATCCGCACCCGACCCATGTCACCCCACCCCCAACACCCCCCCCCGGCACCCATGTCACCCCGCAAACCAACACCCGCACCCGACCTATGTCACCCCCACCCCCAACACCCCCCCCTGCACCCATGTCACCCCACCCACAACAACCGCACCCAACCCATGTCACTGAAACCCCAAACACCCGCACCCAACCCATGTCACCCCACCCCCAACACCCCCCCCGGCACCCATGTCACCGCACCCCCAAGACTCCCCCCGACCCATCTCACCCCACCCCCAACACCCCCCCAGGCACCCATGTCACCCCACCCCCAGACACCCTCACCCGTCCATGTCACCCCACAAACAAACACCTCCCCCACCCATGTCGCCCACCCCCAAACACCGCCCCCGGAACCCATGTCACCCCACCCCCAACACCCGCACCCATCCCATGTCACTCCACCCCCCACACCCCCACCCGACCCATGTTACCCCACCCCCAAGACTCCCCCGACCCATGTCTCCCCCCCCAAACACCCCCCCCGGCACCCATGTCAACCCACCCCCAACACCCCCCTGGCACCCATGTCACCCCCATCCCCAAGACCCCCCCGACCCATGTCTACCCCCCCAAACAACCCTCCCGGCACCCATGTCACCCCACCCACAACACCCGCACCCGACCCATGTCACTGAAACCCCAAACACCCGCACCCAATCTATGTCACCCCACCCACAACACCCCCCCTAGGCACCATGTCACCCCACGCCCAAACACCCGCCCCCGACCCATGTCACTCCACAACCAAACACCCCCCCACGCATGTCGCCCCACCCCCATACACCCCCCCGGCACCCATGTCACCCCACCCCCAAACACCCGCACCCGACCCATGTGACCCCCACCCCCAACACCCCCCCGGCACCCATGTCACCCAATCCCCCCAACACCTGCACCCGACCCATGTCACCCCACCCCCAACACCCCCCCCGGCACCCATGTCACCCCCACCCCCAAACACCCGCACCCGACCTATGTTACCCCAACTCCCCACACCACCCACTGGCACCCACGTCAACCCACCCCCAAACACCCCCCCGGCACCCATGTCACCCCACCCGCAAACACCCGCAATCGACCCATGTCACCCCACCCCCAAACACCCCCCCCGGCACCCATGTCACCCCACCCCCAAACACTCGTACCCGACCGATGTCACCCCACCCCAAAGAGCCCCCCCGACCCATGTCACCCCACCCCCAACACCCCCCCGACACCCATGTAACCCCTGCCCCAAACACCGCCCCGGCACCCCTGTCACACCACCCCCAACACCCGCACCCGACCCATGTCACTCCACTCCCAACACCCGCACCCGACCCATGTCACCCCACACCTCCAACACCCCCCCCGGCACCCCTGTCACCCCACCCCCAAACACCCTCACCCGTCCCATGTCACCCCACAACCAAACACCTCCCCCACCCATGTCGCCCCACCCCCAAACACCCCCCCCGTCACCCATGTCACCCAATCCCCCCAACACCCGCACCACCTATGTCACCCCACCCCCAACACACCCCCCCCGGCACCCATGTCACCCCGCAAACCAACACCCGCACCCGACCTATGTCACCCCCACCACCAACACCCCCCCCGGCACCCATGGAACCCCACCCCCAAACACCCGCACCCGACCGATGTTACCCCACGCCCAACACAACCCCCGGCACCCATGTCACCCCAACCCCAAGACCCCCCCGACCCAAGTCTCCCCCCGCAAACATCCCTCCCGGCACTCATGACACCCCACACACAACACGCCCCCTGGCACCCATGTCACCCCACCCCCAACACCTCCCCGACCCATTTCTCCCCCCCCAACCACCCCTCCCGGCACCCATGTCACCCCACGCCCAAACACCCGCACCCGACCCATGTCACTCCACAACCAAACACCCCCCCACCCATGTCGCCCCACCCCCATACACCCCACCGGCGCCCATGTCACCCCACCCCCAAACACCCGCACCCGACCCATGTCACCCCATGCCCAACACCACCCCCGGCACCCATGTCACCCCACACCCCAACACCCGAACCCGACCTATGTCACCCCACCCCCAACACCCCCCCCGGCACCCATGTCAAGCCACCCCCAAACACCCGCACCCGACCTATGTTACCCATCTCCCAACACCACCCCCTGGCACGCATGTAACCCCACCCCCAAACACCCACACCCGACCTATGTCACCCTACCCCCAACACCCCCCCCGACCCATGTCACCCCACCCCCAAACACCACCCCGGCACCCCTGTCTCCCCACCCCCAGCACCCGCACCCGAGCCATGTCACCCCACCCCCAACACCCCCCCAGCACCCTTGTCACCCTGCACCCAAACACCCGCTCCCGACCCATGTCACCCCACAACCAAACACTCCCCCCACCCATGTCACCCCACCCCCAAACACCCCCTGTGGCACGCATGTCACCCCACCCTCAAACACCCCCCCGGCACCCATGTCACCCCTCCCCCAAACACCCGCACCCGACCCATGTCACCCCACACCCAACACCCCCCCAGACCCATGTCACTCCACCCCCAAACACCCCCCCAGGACCCATGTCTCCCCACCCCCAACACCCGCACCCGACCCATGTCACTCCACCCTCAACACCCGCACTCGACCCATGTCACCCCAGCCACCAACAACCCCCCGGCACCCATCTCATCCCACCCCTAAACACCCGCACCCGACGCATATCACCCCAGCCCCAAACACCCCCTCTGGCACCCATGTCACCCGACCACCAACACCCCCCCGGCACCCATGTCACCCCACACACAAACACCCGCACCCGACCCATGTCACCCCACCCCCAAACACCCGCAGACGACCCAAGTCACCCCATCCCCAAACACCACCCCCGGCACCCACGTCACGCCACCCCCAAGACCCCCCCGACCCATGTCTCCCCCCCCAAACACCCCTCCAGGCACCCATGTCACCCCACCCACAACACCACCCCCGGCACCCATGTCACCCCACCCCCAAGACCACCCCGACCCATGTCTCCACCCCCAAACACCCCTCCCGGAACCCATGTCACCCCACAAACAACACCCGCACCCGACCCATGTCACTGAAACTGCAAACACCCGCACCCAATCTATGTCACCCAACCCACAACACCCCCCTAGGCACCCATGTCACCCCACGCCCAAACACCCGCCCCCAACCCATGTCACCCCACAACCAAACACCCCCCCCACCCATGTCGCCCCACCCCCATACACCCCCCCCGGCACCCATGTCACCCCACCCCCAAACATCCGCACCCGACCCATGTCACCCCACCCCCAACATCCGCACCCGACCCATGTCACCCCACCCCTCCAACACCCCCCCCGGCACCCATGTCACCCCACCCCCAAACACCCGCACCCGACCCATGTCACCCCACCCCCAACACCCCCCCTGGCACCCATGTGACCCCACCCCCAAACACCCGCATCCGACCCACGTCACCCCACCCCGAACACCCCTCCGGCACCCGTGTCTCCCCACCCCCAAACACCGCCCCCCAGCACCCATGTCACCCCACCCCCAACACCAGCACCCGACCTATGTCACCCCACCCCCACATACCCGCACCCGACCCATATCACCCCACCCCCAACACACCCCCCGGCACCCATGTCACCGCACCCCCAAGACCCCCCCCAACCCATGTCAACCCCGCCAAACACCCCCCTTGGCACCCATGTCACTCCACCCCCAACACCCCCCCCAGCACCCATGGAACCCCACCCCCAAACACCCGCACCCGACCTATGTTACACCATGCCCAACACCACCACCGGCACCATGTCACCCCACCCCCAAGACCCCCCCGACCCATGTCTCCCCCCCCAAACACCCCTCCTGGTACCCATGTCACCCTACCCACAACACCCCCCCCGGCACCCATGTCACCCCACCCCCAAGACCACCCCGACTCATGTCTCCACCCCCAAACACCCCTCCCGGCACCCATGTCACCCCACAAACAACACCCGCACCCGACCCATGTCACTGAAACCCCAAACATCCGCACCCAATCTATGTCACCCCACCCACAACACCTCCCTAGGCCCCATGTCACCCTACGCCCAAACTCCCGCCCCCGACCCATGTCACCCCACAACCAAACACCCCCCCCACCCATGTCGCCCCACCCCCATACACCCCCCCCGGCACCCATGCCACCCCACCCCCAAACATCCGCACCCGACCCATGTCACCCCACCCCCAACACCCCCCCCCGGCACCCATGTCACCCCACCCACAACAACCGCACCCGACCCATGTCACTGAAACCCCAAACACCCGCACCCAACCCATGTCACCCCACCCCCAACACCCCCCCCGGCACCCATGTCACCGCACCCCCAAGACTCCCCCCGACCCATCTCACCCCACCCCCAACACCCCCCCAGGCACCCATGTCACCCTCACCCGTCCCATGTCACCCCACAACCAAACACCTCCCCCACCCATGTCGCCCCACCCCCAAACACCGCCCCCGGAACCCATGTCACCCCACCCCCAACACCCGCACCCATCCCATGTCACTCCACCCCCCACACCCCCACCCGACCCATGTTACCCCACCCCCAAGACTCCCCCGACCCATGTCTCCCCCCCCAAACACCCCCCCCGGCACCCATGTCAACCTACCCCCAACACCCCCCTGGCACCCATGTCACCCCATCCCCAAGACCCCCCCGACCCATGTCTACCCCCCCAAACAACCCTCCCGGCACCCATGTCACCCCACCCACAACACCCGCACCCGACCCATGTCACTGAAACCCCAAACACCCGCACCCAATCTATGTCACCCCACCCACAACACCCCCCCTAGCCACCCATGTCACCCCACGCCCAAACACCCGCCCCCGACCCATGTCACTCCACAACCAAACACCCCCCCACCCATGTCGCCCCACCCCCATACACCCCTCCCGACACCCATGTCACCCCACCCCCAAACACCCGCACCCGACCCATGTCACCCCACCCCCAACACCCCCCCCCGGCACCCATGTCACCCCACCCCCAAACACCCGCACCCGACCTATGTTACCCAACTCCCCACACCACCCACTGGCACCCACGTCACCCCACCCCCAAACACCCGCACCCGACCCATCTCACCACACCCCCAACACCCCCCCAGCCACCCATGTCACCCCCACCCCCAAACACCCCCTGCGGCACCCATGTCACCCCACCCCCAAACACCCGCACCCGACCTATGTTACCAACTCCCCACACCACCCACTGGCACCCACGTCACCCCACCCCAAACACCCGCACCCGACCCATCTCACCACACCCCCAACACCCCCCCAGGCAACCATGTCACCCCACCCCCAAACACCCCCCCGGCACCCATGTCACCCCACCCGCAAACACCCGCACCCGACCCATGTCACCCCACCCCCAAACACCCCCCCCCGGCACCCATGTCACCCCACCCCCAAACACTCGTACCCGACCGATGTCACCCCACCCCAAAGAGCCCCCCCGACCCATGTCACCCCAACCCCAACACCCCCCCGACACCCATGTAACCCCTGCCCCAAACACCGCCCCGGCACCCCTGTCACACCACCCCCAACACCCGCACCCGACCCATGTCACTCCACTCCCAACACCCGCACCCGATCCATGTCACCCCACACCTCCAACACCCCCCCCGGCACCCATGTCACCCCACCCCCAAACACCCGCACCCGAAACATGTCACCCCACCCCCAACACCCCCCCCGGCACCCATGCCACCGCACCCCCAAGACCCCCTCCGACCCATCTCAGCCCACCCCCAACATCCCCCCAGGCACCCATGTCACCCCACCCCCAAACACCCGCACCCGACCCATGTCATCCCACAACCAAACACCCCCCCCCACCCATGTCGCCCCAATCCCAAACACCCGTACCCGACCCATGTCACCCCACCCCCAACACCCCCTCCGGCACCCATGTCACCGCACCACCAAGACCCCCCCCGACCCATGTCACCCCCCCCAGACACCACCCCTGGCACCCATGTCACTCCACCCCGAACACCCCCCCCGGTACCCTTGGAACCCCACCCCCAAACACCCACACCCGACCTATGTTACCCCACTCCCAACACCACCCTCCGGCACCCATGTCACCCCACCCTCAAACACCCGCACCCGACCCATGTCAATCCACCCCCAAACACCTGCACCCAACCCATGTCACCCCACCCCCAAACACCCGCACCCGACCCATGTCACCCCACCCCCAACACCCCCCCCCGGCACCCATGTGACCCCACCCACAAACACCCGCATCCGACCCACGTCACCCCACCCCGAACACCCCTCTGGCACCCGTGTCCCCCCACCCCCAAACACCCCCCCCCAGCACCCATGTCACCCCACCCCCAACACCAGCACCCGACCTATGTCACCCCACCCCCAACACCCCCCCGGCACCCATGTCACCCCACCCCCAAACACACACCCCGGCACCCATGTCACCCCACCCCCAACACCCTCACCCGACCCATTTCACCCCCCCCAAACACCCCTCCCGGCACCCATGTCACCCCACCCACAACACCCCCCCCGGCACCCATGGAACCCCACCCCCAAACACCCGCACCCGACCTATGTTACCCCACGCCCAACAACACCCCCGGCACCCATGTCACCCCACCCCCAAGACCCCCCCGACCCAAGTCTCCCCCCCCAACACCCCCCCCGGTACCCTTGGAACCCCACCCCCAAACACCCGCACCCGACCTATGTTACCCCACTCCCAACACC
This sequence comes from Carettochelys insculpta, assembly GCF_033958435.1. Lineage (NCBI taxonomy): Eukaryota > Metazoa > Chordata > Testudines > Carettochelyidae > Carettochelys > Carettochelys insculpta. The sequence continues at coordinate 29,192 of NW_027439100.1, forward strand.
ACCCTCCGGCACCCATGTCACCCCACCCTCAAACACGCGCACCCGACCCATGTCAATCCACCCCCAAACACCCGCACCCAACCCATGTCACCCCACCCCCAAACACCCGCACCCGACCCATGTCACCCTACCCCCAACACCCCCCCCGGCACCCATGTCACCGCACCCCGAAGACCCCCCAGACCCATCTCACCCCACCCCCAACACCCCCCCGGCACCCATGTGACCCCACCCCCAAACACCAGCATCCGACCCACGTCACCCCACCCCTAACACCCCTCTGGCACCCGTGTAACCCGACCCCCAAACACCCCCCCCCAGCACCCATGTCACCCCACCCCCAACACCAGCACCCGACCTATGTCACCCCACCCCCAACACCCCCCCGGCACCCATGTCACCCCACCCCCAAACACCCACCCCGGCACCCATGTCACCCCACCCCCAACACCCGCACCCGACCCATGTCAACCCACCCCCAACACGCCCCCCGGCACCCATGTCACCGCACCCCCAAGATCCCCCCCGACCCATATCACCCCCCCCCAAACACCCCCCCTGGCACCCATGTCACTCCACGCCCAACACCCCCCCCGGCACCCATGGAACCCCACCCCCAAACACCCGCACCCGACCGATGTTACCCCACGCCCCACACAACCCCCGGCACTCATGACACCCCACCCACAACACGCCCCCTGGCACCCATGTCACCCCACCCCCAACACCTCCCCGACCCATTTCTCCCCCCGCAACCACCCCTCCCGGCACCCATGTCACCCCACGCCCAAACACCCGCACCCGACCCATGTCACTCCACAACCAAACACCCCCCCACCCATGTCGCCCCACCCCCATACACCCCACCGGCGCCCATGTCACCCCACCCCCAAACACCCGCACCCGACCCATGTGACCCCACCCCCAACACCCCCTCCGGCACCCATGTCACCCCACCCACAAACACCCGTACCTGACCCATGTCACCCCACCCCCAACGGCACCCATGTCACCCCACCCCAAAGAGCCCCCCCGACACCCATGTAACCCCTCCCCCAAACACCGCCCCAGCACCCCTGTCACCCCACCCCCAACACCCGCACCCGACCCATGTCACTCCACTCCCAACACCCGCACCCGACCCATGTCACCCCCCTAGGCACCCATGTCACCCCACGCCCAAACACCCGCCCCCAACCCATGTCACCCCACAACCAAACACCCCCCCCACCCATGTCGCCCCACCCCCATACACCCCCCCCGGCACCCATGTCACCCCACCCCCAAACATCCGCACCCGACCCATGTCACCCCACCCCCAACATCCGCACCCGACCCATGTCACCCCACCCCCATACACCCCACCGGCGCCCATGTCACCCCACCCCCAAACACCCGCACCCGACCCATGTCACCCCATGCCCAACACCACCCCGGGCACCCATGTCACCCCACACCCCAACACCCGCACCCGACCTATGTCACCCCACCCCCAACACCCCCTCCGGCACCCATGTCAAGCCACTCCCAAACACCCGCACCCGACCTATGTTACCCATCTCCCAACACCACCCCCTGGCACGCATGTAACCCCACCCCCAAACACCCACACCCGACCTATGTCACCCTACCCCCAACACCCCCCCCGACCCATGTCACCCCACCCCCAAACACCACCCCGGCACCCCTGTCTCCCCACCCCCAGCACCCGCACCCGAGCCATGTCACCCCACCCCCAACACCCCCCCAGCACCCTTGTCACCCTGCACCCAAACACCCGCTCCCGACCCATGTCACCCCACAACCAAACACTCCCCCCACCCATGTCACCCCACCCCCAAACACCCCCTGTGGCACGCATGTCACCCCACCCTCAAACACCCCCCCGGCACCCATGTCACCCCTCCCCCAAACACCCGCACCCGACCCATGTCACTCCACCCTCAACACCCCCCCAGCACCCATGTCTCCCCACCCCCAACACCCGCACCTGACCCATGTCACTCCACCCTCAACACCCCCCCAGCACCCATGTCTCCCCACCCCCAACACCCGCACCCGACCCATGTCACTCCACCCTCAACACCCGCACTCGACCCATGTCACCCCAGCCACCAACAACCCCCCGGCACCCATCTCATCCCACCCCTAAACACCCGCACCCGACGCATATCACCCCAGCCCCAAACACCCCCTCTGGCACCCATGTCACCCGACCACCAACACCCCCCCGGCACCCATGTCACCCCACACACAAACACCCGCACCCGACCCATGTCACCCCACCCCCAAACACCCGCAGACGATCCAAGTCACCCCATTCCCAAACACCCCCCCCGGCACCCATGTCACCCAATCCCCCCAACACCCGCACCCGACCCATGTCACCCCACCCCCAACACCCCCCCGGCACCCATGTCACCCCACCCCCAAACACCCGCACCCGACCTATGTTACCCAACTCCCCACACCACCCACTGGCACCCACGTCACCCCACCCCCAAACACCCGCACCCGACCCATCTCACCACACCCCCAACACCCCCCCAGCCACCCATGTCACCCCCACCCCCAAACACCCCCTGCGGCACCCATGTCACCACACCCCCAAACACCCGCACCCGACCTATGTTACCCAACTCCCCACACCACCCACTGGCACCCACGTCACCCCACCCCAAACACCCGCACCCGACCCATCTCACCACACCCCCAACACCCCCCCAGGCAACCATGTCACCCCACCCCCAAACACCCCCCCCGGCACCCATGTCACCCCACCCGCAAACACCCGCACCCGACCCATGTCACCCCACCCCCAAACACCCCCCCCGGCACCCATGTCACCCCACCCCCAAACACTCGTACCCGACCGATGTCACCCCACCCCAAAGAGCCCCCCCGACCCATGTCACCCCACCCCCAACACCCCCCCGACACCCATGTAACCCCTGCCCCAAACACCGCCCCGGCACCCCTGTCACACCACCCCCAACACCCGCACCCGACCCATGTCACTCCACTCCCAACACCCGCACCCGACCCATGTCACCCCACACCTCCAACACCCCCCCCGGCACCCATGTCACCCCACCCCCAAACACCCTCACCCGTCCCATGTCACCCCACAACCAAACACCTCCCCCACCCATGTCGCCCCACCCCCAAACACCCCCCCCGTCTCCCATGTCACCCAATCCCCCCAACACCCGCACCCGACCCATGTCACCCCACCCCCAACACCCCCCCCCGGCACCCATGTCACCCCGCAAACCAACACCCGCACCCGACCTATGTCACACCCACCCCCAACACCCCCCCCGGCACCCATGGAACCCCACCCCCAAACACCCGCACCCGACCGATGTTACCTCACGCCCAACACAACCCCCGGCACCCATGTCACCCCAACCCCAAGACCCCCCCGACCCAAGTCTCCCCCCCCAAACACCCCTCCCGGCACTCATGACACCCCACCCACAACACGCCCCCTGGCACCCATGTCACCCCACCCCCAAGACCTCCCCGACCCATTTCTCCCCCCGCAACCACCCCTCCCGGCACCCATGTCACCCCACGCCCAAACACCCGCACCCGACCCATGTCACTCCACAACCAAACACCCCCCCACCCATGTCGCCCCACCCCCATACACCCCACCGGCGCCCATGTCACCCCACCCCCAAACACCCGCACCCGACCCATGTGACCCCACCCCCAACACCCCCTCCGGCACCCATGTCACCCAACCCCCCCAACACCCGCACCCGACCCATGTCACCCTACCCCCAAACACCCCCCCGGCACCCATGTCACCCCACCCACAAACACCCGTACCTGACCCATGTCACCCCACCCCCAACGGCACCCATGTCACCCCACCCCAAAGAGCCCCCCCGACACCCATGTAACCCCTCCCCCAAACACCGCCCCAGCACCCCTGTCACCCCACCCCCAACACCCGCACCCGACCCATGTCACTCCACTCCCAACACCCGCACCCGACCCATGTCACCCCACCCCCAAACACCCGCACCCGACCCATGTCATCCCACCCCCAACACCCCCCCCGGCACCCATATCACCCCACCCCCCAAACACCCCCGCTGGCACCCATGTCACCCGACCACCAACACCCCCCCCGGCACCCATGTCACCCCACCCACAAACACCTGCACATGACCCATGTCACCCCACCCCCAAACACCTCCCGCGGCACCCATGTCACCCCACCCCAAACACACCCCCGGCACCCATGTCACCCCACCCCCAAACACCCGCACCCGACCCAAGTAACCCCACCCCAAACACCCCCCCCAGCTCCCATGTCACTCCACCCCCAAACCCACAGCACCCGACCCATGTCACTCCACCCCCAAAAACCGCCCCCGGCATCCATGTCACCCCACCCCCAAATACCCGCACCCGACCCATGTCACCCCACCCCCAACACCCCCCCCCGGCACCCATGTCACCGCACCCCCAAGACCCCCCCCGACGCATGTCACCCACCCCCAAACACCCCCCCTGGCACCCATGTCACTCCACCCCCAACACCCCCCCCCCAGCACCCATGGAACCCCACCCTTAAACACCCGCACCCGACCTATGTTACCCCATGCCCAGCACCACCCCCGGCACCCATGTCACCCCACCCCCAAGACCCCTCCGACCCATGTCTCCCCCCCCAAACACCCCCCCGGCACCCATGTCACCGTACCCCCAAACACCCGTACTCGACCCATGTCACCCCACCCCAACGGCACCCATGTCACCCCACCCCCAAGAGCCCCCCCGACCCATGTCACCCCACCCCCAAACACCGCCCCGGCACCCCTGTCACCCCACCCCCAACACCCGCACCCGACCCCTGTCACTCCACTCCCAGCACTCGCACCCGACCCATGTCACCCCACCCCCCCAACACCCCCCCCGGCACCCATGTCACCCCACCCCCCAAACACCCGCACCCGGCACCTATGTCACCCCACCCCCGAACACCCGCACCCGACCCATGTCACCCCACCCCCAACACCCCCCCGGCATCCATGTCACCCCACCCCCAAAAACCCGCACCCGACTCATGTCACCCCACACCCAACACCCCCCCCCGGCACCCATGTCACCGCACCCCCAAGACCCCCCCCGACGCATGTCACCCACCCCCAAACACCCCCCCTGGCACCCATGTCACTCCACCCCCAATACCCCCCCCAGCACCCATGGAACCCCACCCCCAAACACCCGCACCCGACCTATGTTACCCCATGCCCAGCACCACCCCCGGCACCCATGTCACCCCACCCCCAAGACCCCCCCAACCCATGTCTCCCCCCCCAAACACCCCCCCCGGCACCCATGCCACCGTACCCCCAAACACCCGTACCCGACCCATGTCACCCCACCCCAACGGCACCCATGTCACCCCACCCCCAAGAGCCCCCCCGACCCATGTCACCCCACCCCCAACACCCCCCCGACACCCATGTAACCCCTCCCCCAAACACCGCCCCGGTACCCCTGTCACCCCACCCCCAACACCCGCACCCGACCCCTGTCACTCCACTCCCAGCACCCGCACCCGACCCATGTCACCCCACCCCCCCAACACCCCCCCCCGGCACCCATGTCACCCCACCCCCCAAACACCCGCACCCGGCACCTATGTCACCCCACCCCCGAACACCCGCACCCGACCCATGTCACCCCACCCCCAACACCCCCCCCGGCATCCATGTCACCCCACCCCCAAAAGCCCGCACCCGACTCATGTCACCCCACACCCAACACCCCCCCAGACACCCATGTCACCCCTCCCCCAAACACCCGCACCCGACCCAAGTCACACCACCCCCAAACACCCCCCCCGGCACCCATGTCACCCCACCCCCAACCCCACCGCACCCGACCGATGTAACCCCACCCCCAAACACCCGCAGCCGACCTATGCTACCCCACTCCCAAAACCACCCCCTGGCACCCACGTCACCCCAGCCCCAAACATCCGCACCCGACCCATGTCACCCAACCCCCAACACCCCCCCCGGGCTCCCATGTCACCCCACCCCCAAATACCCGCACCCAACCCATGTCACCCCACCCCCAACACCCCCCTAGGCACCCATGTCACCCCACCCCCAAACACCCGCACCCGACCTATGTTACCCCACTCCCAACACCACCCACGTCACCCCACCCCCAAACACCCGCACCCGAAACATGTCACCCCACCCCCAACACCCCCCCCGGCACCCATGTCACCGCACCCCCAAGACCCCCTCCGACCCATCTCAGCCCACCCCCAACACCCCCCCAGGCACCCATGTCACCCCACCCCCAAACACCCGCACCCGACCCATGTCATCCCAGAACCAAACACCCCCCCCCCACCCATGTCGCCCCACCCCCAAACACCCCCCCGGCACCCATGTCACCTGTGATGGAGTTGGGGGGGTGCATGTGTGAGTCAGGCTGGATGTCCGAGGCAAGCAGCAGCTCCCAGTGGCTAAGGATGACCCTGGGGCTACAACTGGCAGATAACACCTCTGCCTAAACAAAGAGCAGGGAGGAGCTGAGCTGGGGTTTTGAATCGGGAGCGGCAGTTAGAGGCGAGGAAAAGGGAGAGCTGGAAGGCAGCCAGCCAGAGGAGGGGGAAAGCTACACCCCAGAGGGGCACCCCTCGGGGTCTTCCCCCCAGGACAGGTTGGAAGGACTGTCTCTGGCGGCTATGCTGTTGCTTCTGTGAATAATTGGACATCTGTTGCCTAATAAACCTGCTGTTGTACCTGCTGAGTGAGAGTCTCTCCTGCCAGCGGACGGGGTGCAGTGCAGGGGGACCCGTGAACCCCATCACATCACCCCAATCCCAAACACCCGTACCCGACCCATGTCACCCCACCCCCAACACGCCCTCCGGCACCCATGTCACCGCACCCCCAAGACCCCCCCGACCCATGTCACCCCTCCCACAAACACCCGCACCCGACCCAAGTCACACCACCCCCAAACACCCCCCCCGGCACCCATGTCACCCCACCCCCAACCCCACCGCACCCGACCGATGTCACCCCACCCCCAAACACCCGCACCCGACCCATGTCACCCCACCCCCAACACCCCCCCTGGCACCCATGTGACCCCACCCCCAAACACCCGCATCCGACCCACGTCACTCCACTCCCAACACCCGCACCCGACCCATGTCACCCCACCCCTCCAACACCCCCCCCGGCACCCATGTCACCCCACCCCCAAACACCCGCACCCGACCCATGTCACTCCACTCCCAACACCCGCACCCGATCAATGTCACCCCACCCCTCCAACACCCCCCCGGCACCCATGTCACCCCACCCCCAAACACCCGCACCCGACCCATGTCACCCCACCCCCAACACCCCCCCTGGCACCCATGTGACCCCACCCCCAAACACCCGCATCCAACCCACGTCACCCCACCCCGAACACCCCTCCGGCACCCGTGTCCCCCCACCCCCAAACACCCCCCCCCAGCACCCATGTCACCCCACCCCCAACATCAGCACCCGACCTATGTCACCCCACCCCCAAATACCCGCACCCGACCCAAGTCACCCCACCCCCAACACGCCCCCCGGCACCCATGTCACCGCACCCCCAAGACCCCCCCCAACCCATGTCAACCCCCCCAAACACCCCCCTTGGCACCCATGTCACTCCACCCCCAACACCCCCCCCAGCACCCATGGAACCCCACCCCCAAACACCCGCACCCGACCTATGTTACACCATGCCCAACACCACCCCCGGCACCATGTCACCCCACCCCCAAGACCCCCCCGACCCATGTCTCCCCCGCCAAACACCCCTCCTGGCACCCATGTCACCCCACCCACAACACCCCCCCCGGCACCCATGTCACCCCACCCCCAAGACCACCCCGACCCATGTCTCCACCCCCAAACACCCCTCCCTGCACCCATGTCACCCCACTAACAACACCCGCACCCGACCCATGTCACTGAAACCCCAAACATCCGCACCCAATCTATGTCACCCCACCCACAACACCCCCCTAGGCACCCATGTCACCCCACGCCCAAACACCCGCCCCCGACCCATGTCACCCCACAACCAAACACCCCCCCCACCCATGTCGCCCCACCCCCATACACCCCCCCCGGCACCCATGTCACCCAACCCCCAAACATCCGCACCCGACCCATGTCACCCCACCCCCAACACCCCCCCCGGCACCCATGTCACCCCGCACCCCAACACCCGCACCCGACCTATGTCACCCCACCCCCAACACCCCCCCCTGCACCCATGTCACCCCACCCACAACAACCGCACCCGACCCATGTCACTGAAACCCCAAACACCCGCACCCAACCCATGTCACCCCACCCCCAACACCCCCCCCGGCACCCATGTCACCGCACCCCCAAGACTCCCCCCGACCCATCTCACCCCACCCCCAACACCCCCCCAGGCACCCATGTCACCCCACCCCCAAACACCCTCACCCGTCCCATGTCACCCCACAACCAAACACCTCCCCCACCCATGTCGCCCCACCCCCAAACACCGCCCCCGGAACCCATGTCATCCCACCCCCAAACACACGCACCCGTCCCATGTCACTCCACCCCCCACACCCCCACCCGACCCATGTTACCCCACCCCCAAGACTCCCCCGACCCATGTCTCCCCCCCCAAACACCCCCCCCGGCACCCATGTCAACCCACCCCCAACACCCCCCTGGCACCCATGTCACCCCATCCCCAAGACCCCCCCGACCCATGTCTACCCCCCCAAACAACCCTCCCGGCACCCATGTCACCCCACCCACAACACCCGCACCCGACCCATGTCACTGAAACCCCAAACACCCGCACCCAATCTATGTCACCCCACCCACAACACCCCCCCTAGGCACCCATGTCACCCCACGCCCAAACACCCGCCCCCGACCCATGTCACTCCACAACCAAACACCCCCCCACCCATGTCGCCCCACCCCCATACACCCCCCCTGGCACCCATGTCACCCCACCCCCAAACACCCGCACCCCACCCATGTGACCCCACCCCCAACACCCCCCCCGGCACCCATGTCACCCAATCCCCCCAACACCCGCTCCCGACCCATGTCACCCCACCCCCAACACCCCCCCCGGCACCCATGTCACCCCACCCCCAAACACCCGCACCCGACCTATGTTACCCAACTCCCCACACCACCCACTGGCACCCACGTCACCCCACCCCCAAACACCCGCACCCGACCCATCTAACCACACCCCCAACACCCCCCCAGGCACCCATGTCACCCCACCCCCAAACACCCCCCCGGCACCCATGTCACCCCACCCGCAAACACCCGCACCCGACCCATGTCACCCCACCCCCAGCGGAACCCATGTCACCCCACCCCAAAGAGCCCCCCCGACCCATGTCACCCCACCCCCAACACCCCCCCGACACCCATGTAACCCCTGCCCCAAACACCGCCCCGGCACCCCTGTCACACCACCCCCAACACCCGCACCCGACCTATGTCACTCCACTCCCAATACCCGCACCCGACCCATGTCACCCCACACCTCCAACACCCCCCCCGGCACCCATGTCACCCCACCCCCAAACACCCGCACCCGAAACATGTCACCCCACCCCCAACACCCCCCCCGGCACCCATGCCACCGCACCCCCAAGACCCCCTCCGACCCATCTCAGCCCACCCCCAACATCCCCCCAGGCACCCATGTCACCCCACCGCCAAACACCCGCACCCGACCCATCTCATCCCACAACCAAACACCCCGCCCCACCCATGTCGCCCCAATCCCAAACACCCGGACGCGACCCATGTCACCCCACCCCAACACCCCCTCCGGCACCCATGTCACTGCACCACCAAGACCCCCCCCGACCCATGTCACCCCCCCCACACACCACCCCTGGCACCCATGTCACTCCACCCCGAACACCCCCCCCGGTACCCTTGGAACCCCACCCCCAAACACCCACACCCGACCTATGTTACCCTACTCCCAACACCACCCTCCGGCACCCATGTCACCCCACCCTCAAACACCCACACCCGACCCATGTCAATCCACCCCCAAACACCCGCACTCGACCTATGTTACCCCACTGCCAACACCACCCCCTTTCACCCACGTCACCCCACCCCCAAACACCCGCACCCGACCTATGCTACCCCACTCCCAACACCACCCCCTGGCACCCACGTCACCCCAGCCCCAAACACCCGCACCCGACCCATGTCACCCAACCCCCAACACCCCCCCCGGGCTCCCATGTGACCCCACCCCCAAATACCCGCACCCAACCCATGTCTCCCCACACCCAACACCCCCCTAGGCACCCATGTCACCCCACCCCCAAACACCCGCACCCGACCTATGTTACCCCACTCCCAACACCACCCACGTCACCCCACCCGCAAACACCCGCACCCGAAACATGTCACCCCACCCCCAACACCCCCCCCGGCACCCATGTCACCGCACCCCCAAGACCCCCTCCGACCCATCTCAGCCCACCCCCAACACCCCCCCAGGCACCCATGTCACCCCACCCCCAAACACCCGCACCCGACCCATGTCATCCCAGAACCAAACACCCCCCCCCACCCATGTCGCCCCACCCCCAAACACCCCCCCGGCACCCATGTCACCTGTGATGGAGTGGGGGGGGTGCATGTGTGAGTCAGGCTGGATGTCCGAGGCAAGCAGCAGCTCCCAGTGGCTAAGGATGACCCTGGGGCTACAACTGGCAGATAACACCTCTGCCTGAACAAAGAGCAGGGAGGAGCTGAGCTGGGGTTTTGAATCGGGGGCGGCAGTTAGAGGCGAGGAAAAGGGAGAGCTGGAAGGCAGCCAGCCAGAGGAGGGGGAAAGCTACACCCCAGAGGGGCACCCCTCGGGGTCTTCCCCCCAGGACAGGTTGGAAGGACTGTCTCTGGCGGCTATGCTGTTGCTTCTGTGAGAAATTGGACATCTGTTGCCTAATAAACCTGCTGTTGTACCTGCTGAGTGAGAGTCTCTCCTGCCAGCGGACGGGGTGCAGTGCAGGGGGACCCCTGAACCCCATCACATCACCCCAATCCCAAACACCCGTACCCGACCCATGTCACCCCACCCCCAACACCCCCTCCGGCACCCATGTCACCGCACCCCCAAGACCCCCCCGACCCATGTCACCCCCCCCACACACCACCCCTAGCACCCATGTCACTCCACCCCGAACACCCCCCCCGGTACCCTTGGAACCCCACCCCCAAACACCCACACCCGACCTATGTTACCCCACTCCCAACACCACCCTCCGGAACCCATGTCACCCCACCCTCAAACACCCGCACCCGACCCATGTCAATCCACCCCCAAACACCCGCACCCAACCCATGTCACCCCACCCCCAAACACCCGCACCCGACCCATGTCACCCCACCCCCAACACCCCCCCTGGCACCCATGTGACCCCACCCCCAAACACCCGCATCCGACCCACGTCACTCCACTCCCAACACCCGCACCCGACCCATGTCACCCCACCCCTCCAACACCCCCCCCGGCACCCATGTCACCCCACCCCCAAACACCAGCACCCGACCCATGTCACCCCACCCCCAACACCCCCCCTGGCACCCATGTGACCCCACCCCCAAACACCCGCACCCGACCCATGTCACTCCACTCCCAACACCCGCACCCGACCCATGTGACCCCACCCCTCCAGCACCCCCCCCGGCACCCATGTCACCCCACCCCCAAACACCCGCACCCGACCCATGTCACCCCACCCCCAACACCCCCCCTGGCACCCATGTGACCCCACCCCCAAACACCCGCATCCGACCCACATCACCCCACCCCGAACACCCCTCCGGCACCCGTGTCCCCCCACACCCAAACACCCCCCCCCAGCACCCATGTCACCCCACCCCCAACATCAGCACCCGACCTATGTCACCCCACCCCCAAATACCCGCACCCGACCCATGTCACCCAACCCCCAACACGCCCCCCGGCACCCATGTCACCGCACCCCCAAGACCCCCCCCAACCCATGTCAACCCCCCCAAACACCCCCCTTGGCACCCATGTCACTCCAACCCCAACACCCCCCCCAGCACCCATGGAACCCCACCCCCAAACACCCGCACCCGACCTATGTTACACCATGCCCAACACCACCCCCGGCACCATGTCACCCCACACCCAAGACCCCCCCGACCCATGTCTCCCCCCCCAAACACCCCTCCTGGCACCCATGTCACCCCACAAACAACACCCGCACCCGACCCATGTCACTGAAACCCCAAACATCCGCACCCAATCTATGTCACCCCACCCACAACACCCCCCTAGGCACCCATGTCACCCCACGCCCAAACACACGCCCCCGACCCATGTCACCCCACAACCAAACACCCCCCCCACCCATGTCGCCCCACCCCCATACACCCCCCCCGGCACCCATGTCACCCCACCCCCACACATCCGCACCCGACCCATGTCACCCCACCCCCAACGGCACCCATGTCACCCCGCACCCCAACACCCGCACCCGACCAATGTCACCCCACCCCCAACACCCCCCCCTGCACCCATGTCACCCCACCCACAACAACCGCACCCGACCCATGTCACTGAAACCCCAAACACCCGCACCCAACCATGTCACCCCACCCCGAACACCCCCCCCGGCACCCATGTCACCGCACCCCCAAGACTCCCCCCGACCCATCTCACCCCACCCCCAACACCCCCCCAGGCACCCATGTCACCCCACCCCCAAACACCCTCACCCGTCCCATGTCACACCACAACCAAACACCTCCCCCACCCATGTCGCCCCACCCCCAAACACCGCCCCCGGAACCCATGTCACCCCACCCCCAACACCCGCACCCGTCCCATGTCACTCCAGCCCCCACACCCCCACCCGACCCATGTTACCCCACCCCCAAGACTCCCCTGACCCATGTCTCCCCCCCCAAACACCCCCCCCGGCACCCATGTCAACCCACCCCCAACACCCGCACCCGACCCATGTCACTGAAACCCCAAACACCCGCACCCAATCTATGTCACCCCACCCACAACACCCCCCCTAGGCACCCATGTCACCCCACGCCCAAACACCCGCCCCCGACCCATGTCACTCCACAACCAAACACCCCCCCCACCAATGTCGCCCCACCCCCATACACCCCCCCCGGCACCCATGTCACCCCACCCCCAAACACCCGCACCCGACCCATGTGACCCCACCCCCAACACCCCCCCCGGCACCCATGTCACCCCACCCCCAAACACCCGCACCCGACCTATGTTACCCAACTCCCCACACCACCCACTGGCACCCATGTCACCCCACCCCCAAACACCCCCTGCGGCACCCATGTCACCCCACCCCCAAACACCCGCACCCGACCTATGTTACCCAACTCCCCACACCACCCACTGGCACCCACGTCACCCCACCCCCAAACACCCGCACCCGACCCATCTCACCACACCCCCAACACCCCCCCAGGCACCCAGGCACCCATGTCACCCCACCCCCAAACACCCGCACCCCCCGGCACCCATGTCCCCACCCGCAACACCCGCACCCGACCCATGTCACCCCACCCCGCAAACACCTCCCCCCCACCCTTCGACACCGACCACATGTCACCCCACCCCCAACACGCGTCCACCCATGTCCACCCAGCCACCCAGCCCACCCCAAAGAGCCCCCCCGACCCATGTTACCCCACCCCCAACACCCCCCCGACACCCATGTAACCCCTGCCCCAAACCCCGCCCCGGCACCCCTGTCACACCACCCCCAACACCCGCACCCGACCCATGTCACCCCACCCCCAAACACCCGCACCCGACCCATGTCACCCCACCCCCAACACCCCCCCTGGCACCCATGTGACCCCACCCCCAAACACCCGCATCCGACCTACGTCACCCCACCCCGAACACCCCTCCGGCACCCGTGTCCCCCCACCCCAAAACACCCCCCCCCAGCACCCATGTCACCCCACCCCTAACACCAGCACCCGACCTATGTCACCCCAACCCCAACACCCCCCCGGCACCCATGTCACCCCACCCACAAACACCCACCCCGGTACCCATGTCACCCCACCCCCAACACCCTCACCCGACCCATGTCACCCCACCCCCAACGGCACCCATGTCACCGCACCCCCAAGACCCCCCCCGACCCATTTCACCCCCCCCAAACACCCCCCCTGACACCCATGTCACTCCACGCCCAACACCCCCCCCGGCACCCATGGAACCCCACCCCCAAACACCCGCACCCGACCTATATTACCCCACGCCCAACACCACCCCCGGCACCCATGTCACCCCACCCACAACAACCGCACCCGACCCATGTCACTGAAACCCCAAACACCCGAACCCAACCCATGTCACCCCACCCCCAACACCCCCCCCGGCACCCATGTCACCGCACCCCCAAGACTCCCCCCGACCCATCTCACCCCACCCCCAACACCCCCCAGGCACCCATGTCACCCCACCCCCAAACACCCTCACCCTTCCCATGTCACCCCACAACCAAACACCTCCCCCAACCATGTCGCCCCACCCCCAAACACCGCCCCCGGAACCCATGTCACCCCACCCCCAACACCCGCACCCGTCCCATGTCACTCCACCCCCCACACCCCCACCCGACCCATGTTACCCCACCCCCAAGACCCCCCCGACCCATGTCTCCCCCCTCAAACACCCCCCCCGGCACCCATGTCAACCCACCCCCAACACCCCCCTGGCACCCATGTCACCCCATCCCCAAGACCCCCCCGACCCATGTCTACCCCCCCAAACAACCCTCCCGGCACCCATGTCACCCCACCCACAACACCCGCACCCGACCCATGTCACTGAAACCCCAAACACCCGCACCCAATCTATGTCACCCCACCCACAACACCCCCCCTAGGCACCCATGTCACCCCACGCCCAAACACCCGCCCCCGACCCATGTCACTCCACAACCAAACACCCCCCCACCCATGTCGCCCCACCCCCATACACCCCCCCCGGCACCCATGTCACCCCACCCCCAAACACCCGCACCCGACCCATGTGACCCCCACCCCCAACACTCCCCCCGGCACCCATGTCACCCAACCCCCCAACACTCGCACCCGACCCATGTCACCCCACCCCCAACACCCCCCCGGCACCCATGTCACCCCACCCCCAAACACCCGCACCCGACCTATGTTACCCAACTCCCCACACCACCCACTGGCACCCACGTCACCCCACCCCCAAACACCCGCACCCGACCCATCTCACCACACCCCCAACACCCCCCCAGGCACCCATGTCACCCCACCCCCAAACACCCCCTGCGGCACCCATGTCACCCCACCCCCAAACACCCGCACCCGACCTATGTTACCCAACTCCCCACACCACCCACTGGCACCCACGTCACCCCACCCCCAAACACCCGCACCCGACCCATCTCACCACACCCCCAACACCCCCCCAGGCACCCATGTCACCCCACCCCCAAACACCCCCCCGGCACCCATGTCACCCCACCCGCAAACACCCGCACCCGACCCATGTCACCCCACCCCCAAACACCCCCCCCGGCACCCATGTCACCCCACCCCCAAACACTCGTACCCGACCGATGTCACCCCCACCCCCAGCGGCACCCATGTCACCCCACCCCAAAGAGCCCCCCCGACCCATGTCACCCCACCCCCAACACCCCCCAGACACCCATGTAACCCCTGCCCCAAACACTGCCCCGGCACCCCTGTCACACCACCCCCAACACCCGCACCCGACCCATGTCACTCCACTCCCAACACCCGCACCCGACCCATGTCACCCCTCACCTCCAACCCCCCCCCCGGCACCCATGTCACCCCACCCCCAAACACCCGCACCCGAAACAAGTCACCCCACCCCCAACACCCCCCCCGGCACCCATGCCACCGCACCCCCAAGACCCCCTCCGACCCATCTCAGCCCACCACCAACATCCCCCCAGGCACCCATGTCACCCCACCCCAAACACCCACACCCGACCCATGTCATCCCACAACCAAACACCCCCCCCCACCCATGTCGCCCCAATCCCAAACACCCGTACCCGACCCATGTCACCCCACCCCCAACACCCCCTCCGGCACCCATGTCACCGCACCACCAAGACCCCCCCCGACCCATGTCACCCCCCCCCCACACACCACCCCTGGCACCCATATCACTCCACCCCGAACACCCCCCCCGGTACCCTTGGAACCCCACCCCCAAACACCCACACCCGACCTATGTTACCCCACTCCCAACACCACCCTCCGGCACCCATGTCACCCCACCCTCAAACACCCGCACCCGACCCATGTCAATCCACCCCCAAACACCCGCACCCAACCCATGTCACCCCACCCCCAAACACCCGCACCCGACCCATGTCAATCCACCCCCAAACACCCGCACCCAACCCATGTCACCCCACCCCCAACACCCCCCCCGGCACCCATGTGACCCCACCCCCAAACACCCGCATCCGACCCACGTCACCCCACCCCGAACACCCCTCCGGCACCCGTGTCCCCCCACCCCCAAACACCCCCCCCAGCACCCATGTCACCCCACCCCCAACACCAGCACTCGACCTATGTCACCCCACCCCCAACACCCCCCCGGCACCCATGTCACCCCACCCCCAAACACCTACCCCGGCATCCATGTCACCCCACCCCCAACACCCGCTCCCGACCCATGTCACCCCACCCCAAACACGCCCCCCGGCACCCATGTCACCGCACCCCCAAGATCCCCCCCGACCCATGTCACCCCCTCCAAACACCCCCCCTGGCACCCATGTCACTCCACGCCCAACACCCCCCCCGGCACCCATGGAACCCCACCCCCAAACACCCGCACCCGACCGATGTTACCCCACGCCCAACACCACCCCCGGCACCCATGTCACCCCAACCCCAAGACCCCCCCGACCCAAGTCTCCCCCCCCCAAACACCCCTCCCGGCACCCATGTCACCCCACCCACAACACGCCCCCTGGCACCCATTTCACCCCTCCCCCAACACCTCCCCGACCCATTTCTCCCCCCCCAACCACCCCTCCCGGCACCCATGTCACCCCACCCACAACACCCCCCCCGGCACCCATGTCACCCCACCCCCAAACACCCGTACCCGACCCATCTCACCCCACCCCCCAAACACCCCCCCTGGCACCCATGTCACCCGACCACCAACACCGCCCCCGGCACCCATGTCACCCCACGCACAAACACCTGCACCCGACCTATGTCACCCCACCCCCAAACACCTCCCGCGGCACCCATGTCACCCCACCAAAAAACACACCCCCGGCACCCATGTCACCCCACCCCCAAACACCCGCACCCGACCCAAGTAACCCCACCCCAAACACGCCCCCCAGCTCCCATGTCACTCCACCCCCAAACCCACCGAACCCGACCCATGTCACTCCACCCCCAAAAACCATCCCCGGCATCCATGTCACCCCACCCCCAAATACCCGCACCCGACCCATGTCACCCCACCCCCAACACCCCCCCGGCACCCATGTCACCGCACCCCCCAAGACCCCCCCCGACCCATGTCATCCCCCCCAGATACCCCCCCTGGCACCCATGTCACTCCACCCCCAACACCCCCCCCGGCACCCATGGAACCCCACCCCCAAACACCCGCACCCGACCTATGTTACCCCATGCCCAACACCACCCCCGGCACCCATGTCACCCCACCCCCAAGACCCCCCCGACCCATGTCTCCCCCCCAAACACCCCTCCCGGCACCCATGTCACCCCACCCACAACACCCCCCCCGGCACCAATGTCACCCCACCCCCAAGACCCCCCCGACCCATGTCTCCCCCCCCAAACACCCCTCCCGGCACTCATGTCACCCCACCCACAAGACCCGCACCCGACCCATGTCACTGAAACCCCAAACACCCGCACCAAACCTATGTCACCCCACCCACAACACGCCCCTAGGCACCCATGACACCCCACGCCCAAACACCCGCCCCCGACCCATGTCACCCCACAACCAAACACCCCCCCCACCCATGTCGACCCACCCCCAAACACCTCCCCCGACACCCATGTCATCCCACCCCCAAACACCTGCACCCGACCCATGTCACCCCACCCCCAACGGCACCCATGTCACCCTACACCCTAACACCCGCACCCGACCTATGTTACCCAACTCCCAACACCACCCCCTGGCACCCACGTCACCCCACAACCAAACACCCCCCACACCCATGTCGCCCCACCCCCAAACACCCGCACCCGACCCATGTCACCCCACACCCATACACCCCCCCCCGGCACCCATGTCACCGCACCCCGAAGACCCCCCAGACCCATCTCACCCCTCCCCCAACACCCCCCGCAGCACCCATGTCACCCCACCCCCCAACACCCGCACCCGACCCATGTCACTCCACTCCCAGCACCCGCACCCGACCCATGTCACCCCACCCCCCCAACACCCTCCCGGCGCCCATATCACCCCACCCCCCAAACACCCGCACCCGGCACCTATGTCACCCCACCCCTCAACACCCGCACCCGACCCATGTCACCCCACCCCCAGCACCCCCCCGGCATCCATGTCACCCCACCCCCAAAAACCCGCACCCGACTCATGTCACCCCACACCCAAACACCCCCCCCGGCACCCATGTCACCCCACCCCCAAACACCCGCACCCGACCCAAGTCACACCACACCCATACACCCCCCCCCCGGCACCCATGTCACCGCACCCCGAAGACCCCCCAGACCCATCTCACCCCTCCCCCAACACCCCCCGCGGCACCCATGTCACCCCACCCTCCAACACCCGCACCCGACCCATGTCACTCCACTCCCAGCACCCGCACCCGACCCATGTCACCCCACCCCCCCAACACCCCCCCCGGCACCCATGTCACCCCACCCCCCAAACACCCGCACCCGGCACCTATGTCACCCCACCCCCCCAACACCCGCACCCGACCCATGTCACCCCACCCCCAGCACCCCCCCAGGCATCCATGTCACCCCACCGCCAAACACCCGCACCCGACCCAAGTCACACCACCCCCAAACACCCCCCCCGGCACCCATGTCACCCCACCGCCAACCCCACCGTACCCGACCGATGTCACCCCACCCCCAAACACCCGCACCCGACCTACGTTACCCCACTCCCAACACCACCCCCTTTCCCCCACTTCACCCCACCCCCAAACACCCGCACCCGACCTATGCTACCCCGCTCCCAACACCACCCCCTGGCACCCATGTCACCCCACTCCCAAACACCCGCACCCGACCCATGTCACCCCACCCCCAAAAACCCCCCCCCGGCACCTAGGTCACCCCACCCCCAAACACCCGCACCCAACCCATGTCACCCCACCCCCGAAACAACCCCCCCGGCACCCCTGTCACCCCTCCCCCAAGCACCCGCACATGAACCATGTCACCCCACCCCCAAACACCCCCCCGTCACCCATGTCACCCCACAACTCCCGCACCTGTCCCATGTCACCCCACCCCCAAACACCCTCCCGGCACCCATGTCACCCCACCCCAAACACCTGCACCCGACCCATGTCACCCCATCCCACAACACCCCCCCCAGCTCCCATGTCACTCCACCCCCAAACCCACCGCACCCGACCCATGTCACTCCACCCCCAAGAACCGTCCCCGGCATACGTCACCCCACCCCCAAATACCCGCACCCGACCCATGTCACCCCACCCCCAGCACCCCCACGGAACCCATGTCACCGCACCCCCAAGACCCCCCCCGACCCATGTCACCCCCCCCAAACACCCCCCCTGGCACCCATGTCACTCCACCCCCAACACCCCCCCCGGCACCCATGGAACCCCACCCCCAAACACCCGCACCCGACCTACGTTACCCCATGCCCAACACTACCCCCGGCACCCATGTCACCCCACCCCCAACCCCACCGCACCCGACCGATGTCACCCCACCCCCAAACACCCGCACCCGACCTATGTTACCCCACTGCCAACACCACCCCCTTTCACCCACGTCACCCCACCCCCAAACACCCGCACCCGACCTATGCTACCCCACTCCCAACACCACCCCCTGGCACCCACGTCACCCCAGCCCCAAACACCCGCACCCGACCCATGTCACCCAACCCCCAACACCCCCCCCGGGCTCCCATGTCACCCCACCCCCAAATACCCGCACCCGACCCATGTCACCCCACCCCCAACACCCCCCTAGGCACCCATGTCACCCCACCCCCAAACACCCGCACCCGACCCATGTCATCCCAGAACCAAACACCCCCCCCACCCATGTCGCCCCACCCCCAAACACCCCCCCGGCACCCATGTCACCTGTGATGGAGTGGGGGGGGTGCATGTGTGAGTCAGGCTGGATGTCCGAGGCAAGCAGCAGCTCCCAGTGGCTAAGGATGACCCTGGGGCTACAACTGGCAGATAACACCTCTGCCTGAACAAAGAGCAGGGAGGAGCTGAGCTGGGGTTTTGAATCGGGGGCGGCAGTTAGAGGCGAGGAAAAGGGAGAGCTGGAAGGCAGCCAGCCAGAGGAGGGGGAAAACTACACCCCAGAGGGGCACCCCTCGGGGTCTTCCCCCCAGGACAGGTTGGAAGGACTGTCTCTGGCGGCTATGCTGTTGCTTCTGTGAGAAATTGGACATCTGTTGCCTAATAAACCTGCTGTTGTACCTACTGAGTGAGAGTCTCTCCTGCCAGCGGACGGGGTGCAGTGCAGGGGGACCCCTGAACCCCATCATATCACCCCAATCCCAAACACCCGTACCCGACCCATGTCACCCCATCCCCAACACCCCCTCTGGCACCCATGTCACCGCACCCCCAAGACCCCCCCGACCCATGTCACCCCCCCCCACACACCACCCCTGGCACCCATGTCACTCCACCCCCAACACCCCCCCCCGGTACCCTTGGAACCCCACCCCCAAACACCCGCACCAGACCTATGTTACCCCACTCCCAACACCACCCTCCGGCACCCATGTCACCCCACCCTCAAACACCCGCACCCGACCAATGTCACTCCACCCCCAAACACCCTCACCCAACCCATGTCACCCCACCCCCAAACACCTCCCGCGGCACCCATGTCACCCCACCCCAAACCTCCCCCCCCGACACCCATGTCACCCCATCCCCAAACACCCGCACCTGACCCAAGTAACCCCACCCCAAACACCCCCCCGGCTCCCATGTCACCCCACCCCCAAACCCACCGCACCCGGCCCATGTCACTGCACCCCCAAAAACCGCCCCCGGTATCCATGTCACCCCACCCCCAAACACCCGCACCCGACCCATGTCACCCCACCCCCAACACCCCCCCCGGCACCCATGTCACCGCACCCCCAAGACCCCCCCCGACCCATGTCACCCCCCCCAAACACCCCCCCTGGCACCCATGTCACTCCACCCCCAACACCACCCCCAGCACCCATGGAACCCCACCCCCAAACACCCGCACACGACCTATGCTACCCCACGCCCAACAACACTCCCGGCACCCATGTCACCCCACCCCCAAGACCCCCTCGACCCATGTCTCCCCCCCCCAAACACCCCTCGCGGCACCCATGTCACCCTACCCACAACACCCCCCCCCGGCACCCATGTCACCCCAACCCCAAGACCCCCCCGACCCATGTCTCCCCCCCCAAACACCCCCCCTGACACCCATGTCACTCCACGCCCAACACCCCCCCCCGGCACCCATGGAACCCCACCCCCAAACACCCGCACCCGACCTATATTACCCCACGCCCAACACCACCCCCGGCACCCATGTCACCCCACCCACAACAACCGCACCCGACCCATGTCACTGAAACCCCAAACACCCGAACCCAACCCATGTCACCCCACCCCCAACACCCCCCCCGGCACCCATGTCACCGCACCCCCAAGACTCCCCCCGACCCATCTCACCCCACCCCCAACACCCCCCAGGCACCCATGTCACCCCACCCCCAAACACCCTCACCCTTCCCATGTCACCCCACAACCAAACACCTCCCCCAACCATGTCGCCCCACCCCCAAACACCGCCCCCGGAACCCATGTCACCCCACCCCCAACACCCGCACCCGTCCCATGTCACTCCACCCCCCACACCCCCACCCGACCCATGTTACCCCACCCCCAAGACCCCCCCGACCCATGTCTCCCCCCTCAAACACCCCCCCCGGCACCCATGTCAACCCACCCCCAACACCCCCCTGGCACCCATGTCACCCCATCCCCAAGACCCCCCCGACCCATGTCTACCCCCCCAAACAACCCTCCCGGCACCCATGTCACCCCACCCACAACACCCGCACCCGACCCATGTCACTGAAACCCCAAACACCCGCACCCAATCTATGTCACCCCACCCACAACACCCCCCCTAGGCACCCATGTCACCCCCACGCCCAAACACCCGCCCCCGACCCATGTCACTCCACAACCAAACACCCCCCCACCCATGTCGCCCCACCCCCATACACCCCCCCCGGCACCCATGTCACCCCACCCCCAAACACCCGCACCCGACCCATGTGACCCCCACCCCCAACACTCCCCCCGGCACCCATGTCACCCAACCCCCCAACACTCGCACCCGACCCATGTCACCCCACCCCCAACACCCCCCCGGCACCCATGTCACCCCACCCCCAAACACCCGCACCCGACCTATGTTACCCAACTCCCCACACCACCCACTGGCACCCACGTCACCCCACCCCCAAACACCCGCACCCGACCCATCTCACCACACCCCCAACACCCCCCCAGGCACCCATGTCACCCCACCCCCAAACACCCCCTGCGGCACCCATGTCACCCCCACCCCCAAACACCCGCACCCGACCTATGTTACCCAACTCCCCACACCACCCACTGGCACCCACGTCACCCCACCCCCAAACACCCGCACCCGACCCATCTCACCACACCCCCAACACCCCCCCAGGCACCCATGTCACCCCACCCCCAAACACCCCCCCGGCACCCATGTCACCCCACCCGCAAACACCCGCACCCGACCCATGTCACCCCCACCCCCAAACACCCCCCCCGGCACCCATGTCACCCCACCCCCAAACACTCGTACCCGACCGATGTCACCCCACCCCCAGCGGCACCCATGTCACCCCACCCCAAAGAGCCCCCCCGACCCATGTCACCCACCACCCCCAACACCCCCCAGACACCCATGTAACCCCTGCCCCAAACACTGCCCCGGCACCCCTGTCACACCACCCCCAACACCCGCACCCGACCCATGTCACTCCACTCCCAACACCCGCACCCGACCCATGTCACCCCTCACCTCCAACCCCCCCCCCGGCACCCATGTCACCCCACCCCCAAACACCCCGCACCCGAAACAAGTCACCCCCACCCCCAACACCCCCCCCCGGCACCCATGCCACCGCACCCCCAAGACCCCCTCCGACCCATCTCAGCCCACCACCAACATCCCCCCAGGCACCCATGTCACCCCACCCCAAACACCCACACCCGACCCATGTCATCCCACAACCAAACACCCCCCCCACCCATGTCGCCCCAATCCCAAACACCCGTACCCGACCCATGTCACCCCACCCCCAACACCCCCTCCGGCACCCATGTCACCGCACCACCAAGACCCCCCCCGACCCATGTCACCCCCCCCCCACACACCACCCCTGGCACCCATATCACTCCACCCCGAACACCCCCCCCGGTACCCTTGGAACCCCACCCCCAAACACCCACACCCGACCTATGTTACCCCACTCCCAACACCACCCTCCGGCACCCATGTCACCTCCACCCTCAAACACCCGCACCCGACCCATGTCAATCCACCCCCAAACACCCGCACCCAACCCATGTCACCCCACCCCCAAAACACCCGCACCCGACCCATGTCAATCCACCCCCAAACACCCGCACCCAACCCATGTCACCCCACCCCCAACACCCCCCCCGGCACCCATGTGACCCCACCCCCAAACACCCGCATCCGACCCACGTCACCCCACCCCGAACACCCCTCCGGCACCCGTGTCCCCCCCACCCCCAAACACCCCCCCCAGCACCCATGTCACCCCACCCCCAACACCAGCACTCGACCTATGTCACCCCACCCCCAACACCCCCCCCGGCACCCATGTCACCCCACCCCCAAACACCTACCCCGGCATCCATGTCACCCCCACCCCCAACACCCGCTCCCGACCCATGTCACCCCACCCCAAACACGCCCCCCGGCACCCATGTCACCGCACCCCCAAGATCCCCCCCGACCCATGTCACCCCCCCTCCAAACACCCCCCCTGGCACCCATGTCACTCCACGCCCAACACCCCCCCCGGCACCCATGGAACCCCACCCCCAAACACCCGCACCCGACCGATGTTACCCCACGCCCAACACCACCCCCCGGCACCCATGTCACCCCAACCCCAAGACCCCCCCGACCCAAGTCTCCCCCCCCCCAAACACCCCTCCCGGCACCCATGTCACCCCCACCCACAACACGCCCCCTGGCACCCATTTCACCCCTCCCCCAACACCTCCCCGACCCATTTCTCCCCCCCCAACCACCCCCTCCCGGCACCCATGTCACCCCACCCACAACACCCCCCCCGGCACCCATGTCACCCCACCACCCAAACACCCGTACCCGACCCATCTCACCCCACCACCCCAAACACCCCCCCTGGCACCCATGTCACCCGACCACCAACACCGCCCCCGGCACCCATGTCACCCCACGCACAAACACCTGCACCCGACCTATGTCACCCCACCCCCAAACACCTCCCGCGGCACCCATGTCACCCCACCAAAAAACACACCCCCCGGCACCCATGTCACCCCACCCCCAAACACCCGCACCCGACCCAAGTAACCCCACCCCAAACACGCCCCCCAGCTCCCATGTCACTCCACCCCCAAACCCACCGAACCCGACCCATGTCACTCCACCCCCAAAAACCATCCCCGGCATCCATGTCACCCCACCCCCAAATACCCGCACCCGACCCATGTCACCCCACCCCCAACACCCCCCCGGCACCCATGTCACCGCACCCCCCAAGACCCCCCCCGACCCATGTCATCCCCCCCAGATACCCCCCCTGGCACCCATGTCACTCCACCCCCAACACCCCCCCCGGCACCCATGGAACCCCCACCCCCAAACACCCGCACCCGACCTATGTTACCCCATGCCCAACACCACCCCCCGGCACCCATGTCACCCCACCCCCAAGACCCCCCCGACCCATGTCTCCCCCCCAAACACCCCTCCCGGCACCCATGTCACCCCACCCACAACACCCCCCCCGGCACCAATGTCACCCCACCCCCAAGACCCCCCCCGACCCATGTCTCCCCCCCCAAACACCCCTCCCGGCACTCATGTCACCCCACCCACAAGACCCGCACCCGACCCATGTCACTGAAACCCCAAACACCCGCACCAAACCTATGTCACCCCACCCACAACACGCCCCTAGGCACCCATGTCACCCCACGCCCAAACACCCGCCCCCGACCCATGTCACCCCACAACCAAACACCCCCCCCACCCATGTCGACCCACCCCCAAACACCTCCCCCGACACCCATGTCATCCCACCCCCAAACACCTGCACCCGACCCATGTCACCCCACCCCCAACGGCACCCATGTCACCCTACACCCTAACACCCGCACCCGACCTATGTTACCCAACTCCCAACACCACCCCCTGGCACCCACGTCACCCCACAACCAAACACCCCCCACACCCATGTCGCCCCACCCCCAAACACCCGCACCCGACCCATGTCACCCCACACCCATACACCCCCCCCCGGCACCCATGTCACCGCACCCCGAAGACCCCCCAGACCCATCTCACCCCTCCCCCAACACCCCCCGCAGCACCCATGTCACCCCACCCCCCAACACCCGCACCCGACCCATGTCACTCCACTCCCAGCACCCGCACCCGACCCATGTCACCCCCACCCCCCCAACACCCTCCCGGCGCCCATATCACCCCACCCCCCAAACACCCGCACCCCGGCACCTATGTCACCCCACCCCTCAACACCCCGCACCCGACCCATGTCACCCCACCCCCAGCACCCCCCCGGCATCCATGTCACCCCACCCCCAAAAACCCGCACCCGACTCATGTCACCCCACACCCAAACACCCCCCCCGGCACCCATGTCACCCCACCCCCAAACACCCGCACCCGACCCAAGTCACACCACACCCATACACCCCCCCCCCCGGCACCCATGTCACCGCACCCCGAAGACCCCCCAGACCCATCTCACCCCTCCCCCAACACCCCCCGCGGCACCCATGTCACCCCACCCTCCAACACCCGCACCCGACCCATGTCACTCCACTCCCAGCACCCGCACCCGACCCATGTCACCCCACCCCCCCAACACCCCCCCCGGCACCCATGTCACCCCACCCCCCAAACACCCGCACCCGGCACCTATGTCACCCCCACCCCCCCAACACCCGCACACCGACCCATGTCACCCCACCCCCAGCACCCCCCCAGGCATCCATGTCACCCCACCGCCAAACACCCGCACCCGACCCAAGTCACACCACCCCCAAAACACCCCCCCCCGGCACCCATGTCACCCCACCGCCAACCCCACCGTACCCGACCGATGTCACCCCACCCCCAAACACCCGCACCCGACCTACGTTACCCCACTCCCAACACCACCCCCCTTTCCCCCACTTCACCCCACCCCCAAACACCCGCACCCGACCTATGCTACCACCGCTCCCAACACCACCCCCTGGCACCCATGTCACCCCACTCCCAAACACCCGCACCCGACCCATGTCACCCCACCCCCAAAAACCCCCCCCCGGCACCTAGGTCACCCCACCCCCAAACACCCGCACCCAACCCATGTCACCCCACCCCCCGAAACAACCCCCCCGGCACCCCTGTCACCCCTCCCCCCAAGCACCCGCACATGAACCATGTCACCCCCACCCCCAAACACCCCCCCCGTCACCCATGTCACCCCACAACTCCCGCACCTGTCCCATGTCACCCCCACCCCCAAACACCCTCCCGGCACCCATGTCACCCCACCCCAAACACCTGCACCCGACCCATGTCACCCCATCCCACAACACCCCCCCCAGCTCCCATGTCACTCCACCCCCAAACCCACCGCACCCGACCCATGTCACTCCACCCCCAAGAACCGTCCCCGGCATACGTCACCCCACCCCCAAATACCCGCACCCGACCCATGTCACCCCACCCCCAGCACCCCCACGGAACCCATGTCACCGCACCCCCAAGACCCCCCCCCGACCCATGTCACCCCCCCCAAACACCCCCCCTGGCACCCATGTCACTCCACCCCCACACCCCCCCCCGGCACCCATGGAACCCCACCCCCAAACACCCGCACCCGACCTACGTTACCCCATGCCCAACACTACCCCCGGCACCCATGTCACCCCACCCCCAACCCCACCGCACCCGACCGATGTCACCCCACCCCCCAAACACCCGCACCCGACCTATGTTACCCCACTGCCAACACCACCCCCCTTTCACCCACGTCACCCCACCCCCAAACACCCGCACCCGACCTATGCTACCCCACTCCCAACACCACCCCCTGGCACCCACGTCACCCCAGCCCCAAACACCCGCACACCGACCCATGTCACCCAACCCCCAACACCCCCCCCGGGCTCCCATGTCACCCCACCCCCAAATACCCGCACCCGACCCATGTCACCCCCACCCCCAACACCCCCCTAGGCACCCATGTCACCCCACCCCCAAACACCCGCACCCCGACCCATGTCATCCCAGAACCAAACACCCCCCCCCACCCATGTCGCCCCACCCCCCAAACACCCCCCCGGCACCCATGTCACCTGTGATGGAGTGGGGGGGGGTGCATGTGTGAGTCAGGCTGGATGTCCGAGGCAAGCAGCAGCTCCCAGTGGCTAAGGATGACCCTGGGGCTACAACTGGCAGATAACACCTCTGCCTGAACAAAGAGCAGGGAGGAGCTGAGCTGGGGTTTTGAATCGGGGGCGGCAGTTAGAGGCGAGGAAAAGGGAGAGCTGGAAGGCAGCCAGCCAGAGGAGGGGGAAAACTACACCCCAGAGGGGCACCCCTCGGGGTCTTCCCCCCAGGACAGGTTGGAAGGACTGTCTCTGGCGGCTATGCTGTTGCTTCTGTGAGAAATTGGACATCTGTTGCCCTAATAAACCTGCTGTTTGTACCTACTGAGTGAGAGTCTCTCCTGCCAGCGGACGGGGTGCAGTGCAGGGGGACCCCTGAACCCCATCATATCACCCCAATCCCAAACACCCGTACCCGACCCATGTCACCCCATCCCCAACACCCCCTCTGGCACCCATGTCACCGCACCCCCAAGACCCCCCCGACCCATGTCACCCCCCCCCACACACCACCCCTGGCACCCATGTCACTCCACCCCCAACACCCCCCCCCGGTACCCTTGGAACCCCACCCCAAACACCCGCACCAGACCTATGTTACCCCACTCCCAACACCACCCTCCGGCACCCATGTCACCCCACCCTCAAACACCCGCACCCGACCAATGTCACTCCACCCCCAAACACCCTCACCCAACCCATGTCACCCCCACCCCCAAACACCTCCCGCGGCACCCATGTCACCCCACCCCAAACCTCCCCCCCCGACACCCATGTCACCCCATCCCCAAACACCCGCACCTGACCCAAGTAACCCCACCCCAAACACCCCCCCGGCTCCCA